>NW_024833473.1:0-1310 GCF_019175285.1 Sceloporus undulatus
ATGTAAAGGAGGATACCACCCTGGTTTGAATGTACCCAATCTCAAATGATATGGAAGCTAATGAGAGAGAAGCTTGATTAATACCTGCCTTCCCTCCTCCATCTTCCTCGGCGGCGAGGCTTGGGAGCGGCGCCTGCCCTGCCCGGACCACCCTTCCTCCCACCTGCAGCCAGAGAGGCCCCAGCCGGGGCATTAAAAGGGAGACGGCCTTCCCTCCTCCATCTTCCTCGGCGGCGAGGCTTGGGAGCAGCGCCTGCCCTCCCCGGACCACCCTTCTTCCCACCTGCAGCCAGAGAGGCCCCAGCCGGGGCATTAAAAGGGAGCCGGCCTTCCTTCCTCCATCTTCCTCAGGGCCAAGGCTTGGGAGCGGCGCCTGCCCTCCCCGGACCACCCTTCCTCCCACCTGCAGCCAGAGAGGCCCAGCCGGCTTTGGGCAGAGAATGACTGGGGTGTCTCTTCCCTGCCCTTTTTACTGTACTGCGGGGGGAGGGGGAGGATATGAATGTGGGGAGTGTTTTGGCTGGGGAGGCAGAGAGTAACTCTTCTTATGCGAGCGGGGCTCCTATTGAGGTAGTGTGGGGCAAGGGGAGGTATGGCGGTAGGAGAGTGGACCAGCGTTACAGGGGAAGGCGAGATCGATGCTTAATATCTATCCCGCCTTCCTGTCCCTCTTCTAACCAAAGAGATCTGAGGGTCGCTCCAACCGTACCACAAATCCTGTCTCTGCTCCTGTGCAATGCCAGGTCTATTAAGAACAAATCCCACATCATATATGACCTGCTCGAGGATAACAACTGTGACCTGGCTTGCATTACTGAGACCTGGCTTGGGCCTGAGGGGGAAGTTGTGTGGGCTCAGGCCCTACCTGCCGGGTACTCAGTGAAGGACCAGACCAGGTTAGGTGGGCGGGGGGGGGGTTGCCTTGGTGCATAAAAACACCTTGTCTCTAACCAGGAACCATGTTCGTCAAACTTCCTACATCGAGTGTATCTACCTGACCCTGAAGGCCAGAGACAGTCTAGGGATTCTGTTGGTTTATCGGCCACCCCGTGCGCTAACAGACTCCCTTAACGAGCTGACACAGTTGGTCTTGGAGCTGATGCTGGAGTCCCGCAGGCTTCTAGTCCTGGGAGACTTCAACATCCCCTTCGCGACCAACTATGTTCCATCCGGTGCGGCTCGGGAATTCATGGATACCTTGACAGCCATGGACCTGTCACAACTGGTCTCGGGGCCTATGCATTCTGCGGGTAATACGCTTGATATGGTTTTTTGTACGGACATGGAAATTCCGTGGGCGGAAATATCTA
>NW_024833474.1:0-240 GCF_019175285.1 Sceloporus undulatus
AAAATTTGATAAGTATGCCCCCAATTTTGTCCTCCAAGTCATTGATAAAGATGTTGAATAACACTGAGCCCGGGACAGACCCCTGTGGGACCCCACTGGTCACTTCTCTCCAGGATGAAAAAGAGCCATTGCTGAGCACCCTTTGGGTTCGGCCAGTCAACCAATTACAAATTCATGTAACAGTTGCCATGTCTAGCCCATATTTTACAAGCTTGTTTGCAAGAATGTCATGGGAAACCT
>NW_024833474.1:340-1310 GCF_019175285.1 Sceloporus undulatus
CATCTACCAAGCTGGTAATTTTATCAAAGAAAGAGATTAGATTTGTCTGGCATGACTTGTTTCTCTGAAACCCATGTTGACTTTTTGTGATTATGGCATTGCTTTCTAGATGTTCACAGACTCTCTGTTTAATGATCTGCTCTAGAATCTTTCCTGGTATAGATGTCAGACTAACTGGATGATAATTGTTGGGATCCTCTTTTTTCCCCCTATTTGAAGATGGGACAACATTTGTCCTCCTCCAGTCTGCTGGGACTTCTCTTGTTCTTGGGGAGTTCTCAAAAAATATTGACAAAAAATATTTTTTAAAAAAAACACTGTTTTTGTATTTACTGTTTGGATATATTTTATATTGTGACGGCTTTTAGCTTTTAACAATAAATTTCTATTCTATTCTATTGCCAATGGTTCCGATATGAAATTTGCCGGTTCTTTTAATACCCTTGGATGTAGTTTATCTGGTCTTGGAGACTTATATTCGTTTAGGTTAAACAGGTATTCCTGTACTATCTCTTTACTTATTCTGTGCTGAAATTCCCCTTTTCTGTCCTCTGATCCATTATCTTCAGGTTGAGCACCCTTTCCTTTTCTGAGAAGACTGAGGCAAAAAAGGTGTTGAGTAATTCTGGCTTTTCTCTGTCCCCTGTTAGCATTTTGCCATCTTCTGCATGCAGTGGCCTTACCATTTCCTTCTTCCTTTTGCTGCAAACATATCCAAAAAAAGCCCTTTTTGTTCTTCTTAACCTCTCTAGCAAGCCAGAGTTCATTCTGTGCTTTAGCTTTTCTGACTTTACCCCTACATGTGCTTGCTATTTGTTTGAATTTCTCTTTGGTGATTTCCTCATGTTTCCATTTCTTATACATGTCCCGTTTAAAACTTAGCTCAGTTGAAAGTTCCTTAGTCATCCATCCTGGCTTCTTGAGACATCTTCCATTTTTCTTCCTCATTTGAACTGTTTGAAATTGTGCC
>NW_024833475.1:0-1310 GCF_019175285.1 Sceloporus undulatus
GAGCAATGAGAAAAGAAATGATCAAAGGCTTTGAAATTTACTTTGTGTTATAATCTTGAAGAGTTTGTGTTTTTAAAATAAAACCATGTATAAAGATAGTTTAAATGTGAGTTGGAAGTGTGAACAGCATGTAGGGACATTTTATCGTATGTAGTAGACATGTGAAAAAGCTAAAAATTGTGGGTACACAATTTATGGACTGCTTCTTCCCTTGTTATTTTTAAACCTCAGTTTAAAACTTTATTGTTTTCCAAAGGTTTGGGTATTTTAGGTTAACATTACTTTATAATCTTATACATTTTGATTGTATGCCTTTTTTAGTTTGTATTATGATGGATGACTCTTGAGCAAAGAGGTGGCTACATTAACAGAATCCCCAAGCCATCTCAAGAGATCTGGCACGAAGTACTAGATAGTCACATATATAATATAGTGTTTTAGTGTAAACTATAGTAAAACTCTGAACAGAATGAAAGAAACATGACAGGACTGTAGTTGAAAGTATACAGTAACAAGCTGTTTCTCATGTTCCATTATACTAAAAAGAAACACACACTGCACAAGAATTAAAAAGATCACCTCTCCAGTGTGACAGAAAGTGAGCACTTCAGAAGCTAAGACTGCTGTGCACTTGCTTTTATTCCACCTGACTTACGTAGCCCAAGGAAATATTTTTTCTCTTATCTGAGATCCAAGGAAGATATGTATATAGCCTGAATTAATCATGATGTGGATAATATGTTGATTATGAGACAATGTATTAAACGGGGAAAAATATATTGTGGATTTTAACAATAGGTAATTAAAGAGATTTCTGTATATTTTAGTAAACTTCTAAGACTCCTTTAAATGCCAGTGGGTTGCTTTTGAATTCAGATTGAAAAATACATGTAAGTGCTTTTAGAAGAGTGTCCAATGGAAACAAAGTATTACTCGGGTGAACAGTGCTAACAGTGTGTGCATATGTTCTTCTACATTTTAAAGCTGGAGCTCCTTTCTTTATTGGATTCCCAAATTTGGCAAGGTCTTTTAAGGTGCTCAATTGATGTTACACAGTCTAGTTCAAGGCTTAAAAGTAATGCCATTTTTCTGTGCTGATGTCAACCCTATTTAGGCATTATAGAACATCCATGCCACATGGAGAGGGAAAAAGCATGTCAACTCTGCCCAAATCACTCTTCATGGCTCATCCATCAGTACACTGGAGCACAACTGTCTGTAGCAGGGTCCACTTGGATATGATCCCAGTACGGTGTAAGGACCCTTTCACAGCACACAATTATAATGTTATAAATCCACTTTAACCTCCA
>NW_024833476.1:0-1310 GCF_019175285.1 Sceloporus undulatus
GTCTCCACAGGTTGTAATAGGCCACTTGGCTTGCCTGTGTGAGGTTTTGCTCTGGCACAGATTGAACACCCCTGTACATAAGCCTCAACTTCCTTACGAGCTTTGGGCCACCAATACTTTGCACTCAGGGTCACCCAGGTTTTAACAAACCCCCAATGTCCTGCAGCTTTGACATCATGACAAAGTTCAAGCACTTTCGCCCTGCAGGCTTCAGGCACATAAACTTTCCCATCTTTGGTCCATACCCCCTGTTCAGAACATTGGAGTTTGGGTTTTAGGCTTGTCAACTCCTCATCAGTCTCATAATTTTCCAAAATTTCCCTCAACATAGGGTCTAGGCTTTCTAAGCGAGACTCCTGTTCCTTCTTGGCCTGGGAGCGGGTGGTCACACCTAGCCCCAATTGTTTTGAGGAGAACAGAGTCTGTAGCTCCCCCCGTTCCTGTTGACCCCGACCATGCATTCGGGACAACCCATCGGCAAGCACATTGTCTTTGCCAGGAAAGAATTTTATGATGAAATTGAACTTGTAAAACTCTTTCGCCCATCGTCTCTGTTTGGGAGTCAAATGCTTGGGGGTTTGCAGGGCCTCTAAGTTTCGGTGATCAGTCCACACTTCAAAAGGGTGTGGAGTCCCCTCCAAGAATTGCCTCCACACCTCTAACGCCCTTTTAATGGCATATGCTTCACGCTCCCAGCATGGCCAACCGGCTTGGGTCGAATCAAAGCGCTTAGACAAGTAGGCGCAAGGCCTCAATTTGCCTTCACTGTCCCTCTGCAACAGCACTGCCCCCACGGCCTCGTCCGAGGCGTCCACCTGCACCACAAAAGGTTGTTCGGGGTCTGGGTGCTTTAACACCGGCTCAGTGCTGAACAGTTTCTTTAATTGCACAAAAGCCTCAGTGCACTCCTTAGTCCATTCCACCTTGTAAGAGGGTTTCTTTCGGGCTGCCTGTTCCTCAACAGTGGCAGGCCCCCCTGAAGTTCCCTTCACTTTGGTCTTCAGCAAGTTTGTGATGGGCAAGGCAATTTGAGCAAAGTTGGGAATGAACTGTCTATAAAAATTAGCAAACCCTAGAAACCTTTGCATCTGTTTGCGGGTTTTTGGTTGCGGCCAATTCATGACATCTTGGACCTTGTGTGGGTCCATCTGCAGACCCTTAGTGGATACTTTATAACCCAAGAACTCCAAGTTGTCGGTATGGAATTCACATTTTGATAGTTTGACATACAGTTTGTTATCCAACAGTCTTTGCAACACCTTGCGCACCAATTTTACATGGCTGGACAGGTCTGGGGAATAAATAAGGAT
>NW_024833477.1:0-1310 GCF_019175285.1 Sceloporus undulatus
TCTTTCTTTCTTTCTTTCTCGATATCTGGGTTTTGAGGTGTGATTAAGCCCTGTTAGTGGTGTTACTGCTCTTGTTGTCATTGTGTACCTCCAAGTTGTTTCTGACTTATGGCAATTGTAAAGGAAGCCCTTTGCAGGCTTTTCTTGCCAAGATTTGTCCAGACATGGTTTTGCAAGTGCCTGCCTATGAGGCTGAGAGAGTGTGACTTGCCTAAGGTCACTCAGTGGGTTTCCGTGGCCAAGAGGGCATTTGAATCCTGGGCTAATGCTCCAGCCACTAAACCAAGCTGGCTCTTTCTTGAGGCTTTGTCGTTTTTTGTGGAGGGGCTCCAAATTATTGCCGAATTCTGGGAGCCTCTCCTGGGGTTTCCTTGGAAAGAGTTGTTCAGAGGAGGTTTTTCATTGCCTTCCCTGAGGCTGAGAGAGTGTAACTTCTTGCCCAAGGGACCCAGCTGGTTTCATGGAGGAGTGGGGCACTGGACCCTGGCCTCCAGAGTTGTAACCCAACACTCAAACCATTGCACCACACTGCCTCCCGTTCCAATGTACAACCTGAGAAATAATAGCAGACTTTTTCTGTTCTTCATGTGTGTCTTCAAGTCGTTTCCAACTTATGGCGACCCCAAGACATCTTTATCATGGTGTTTCCTCGGCAGGTTTCTTCAGAGAGGGGTTGCCATTGCCATCCTCTGAGGCTGAGAGAGTGTGATTTGCAATGGGTCACCTAAGTCCAAAACACACTGCAGCAATAATCCAATCTGAGACCCCTTTAACTGCCCTGGCTCAGTCCTAGGGAATTCTGGGAAATGTAGCTTTGTGAGACATTGAGCCTTCTCTGTCAGAGAGCTCTGGGGCCACAATAAACTCCATTTTCCAGGATTCCCTAGCACTGGGCCAGGGCAGTTAAAGCACTTTCAAAATGGACTATTGCTGCCGTGTGTTTTGGACCTTACTTGGCCTCAAACTGTTCATAGCCTGCAATGCATCTCCTAATTCTGGTGGCAGTACCTCCCTCCCAACACTTTCTCATTTCCCCCCAAAACCAGCACAAAACTGGCAGATGGAAAGAGGTTTTAAAGCAGCATTTAAATCTGCCATATTTTATTAAATACTAAATATCCCAAATGCTATTATAAGTTTTGTAGCTATTATTACAGAAAGATGTAGAGTGCAAACTCCTCAAGTACCTTGATTTTCTGGAGTGAGATGGGCTTTTCCAACTGATGATCTCCGGTGGTCCAAGCAGCCAAACTGCAGCCCTGGAATAATAATAATAATAATAATAATAATAATAATAATAATAATAATAA
>NW_024833478.1:0-1310 GCF_019175285.1 Sceloporus undulatus
ATGATAGCCCTGTTTAAATATGTGAAAGGATGTCATATTGAGGAGGGAGCAAGCTTGTTTTCTGCTGCTCCAGAGAACAGGACCCGGAACAATGGATGCAAGCTCCAGGAAAAGAGATTCCACCTCAACATTAGGAAGAACTTCCTGACAGTAAGGGCTGTCCGACAGTGGAGCAAACTCCCTCGGAGTGTAGTGGAGTCTCCTTCCTTGGAGGTCTTTAAGTAGAGGCTGGATGGCCATCTGTTGGGGATGCTTTGATTGGGATTTCCTACATGGCAGGGGGTTGGACTGGATGGCCCTTGTGGTCTCTTCCAACTCTATGATTCTATGATTCTATGAGTGTGTGCCTCATGCTTGCGCGCAGGAGTGCACCCCATTCATTTCAATGGAGCTTGATTATCTATGAGTCTTCTAACTCACAAGGGGTCTGGAATGGATCCTCCGCAGGTTAGGAAGGGTGACTGTATATTCTATTACTTGTTCCCAATTTTTTATGTATGTATTTGTTTTCCCATCATTTATTTTATTTTATTTTTGTCCTGCCTTTCTCCCAAATTGAGACCCAAGGCGGCTAACAACATATATAAACACTGAAACAACAATTAAAATTGCAGAATTAAAATTGTTAAAAAAATACAAAAGTTACAAATATAAAATTTAAAAGATGCAAAGTTAAAAATAATAGTCTAAAACCCTCCTCCTCCTCCTCTCTCTCTCTCTCTCTCTCTCTCTCTCTCTCTCTCTCTCTCTCGTGTCCTCAGCAGGCGAGGCTGGGATGGTGGTGGGACCAAGAGAAAGTCTTTAGCATTTAAAAGACATGTTAATCTATCTACCGTATATACTCAACTACAAGTCGACCTCATGTATACACTGAGGGCAGGTTTGGGCACCAAAATTATGGATTTTGCTATGACCATGGATAAGTCTAGGGTAAAATTTAGGGGCATGTAACAAAGGATCTAAAGCAGTGGTCTCCAAACTGTGCTCTTTATGGGATTTTGGACTTCAGCTCCCAGAATCTCAGACTATTGGCCAATATGGCTGAGGCTTCTGGGAGCTGAAGTCCAAAATCTCCTAAAGGGCACAGTTTGGGGACCGCTGACCTAAATGATGAAGCAAAGCAAAACAATGTCAAAGAACTTACCAAATCCCAGCAGACATAACTCTTTGCGCTTACTCTTAAGGCTGGATGGATGAGAGCGTAGAGGGCCTTGGTGCTTCACATATTATGCTCTTGCTTTCCACCAGGAGATGGTTCCTTCTTTTAAATAAAAGTTCAGATATAGTACTTACATTGACCCTCAGATAAG
>NW_024833479.1:0-1310 GCF_019175285.1 Sceloporus undulatus
GTAGGCCATTTCCAAGACCTCCTGGAGTTGCTGTCTCTCAACTTGACTCTCTTGGACATTCCTGCCATTGACCGTTTGCAAATTGAGTATGTTCACCAGGCGACCAATGCCCTGCTTGGCACTGAGGATTTGGCCTATGACAAGGATGCCGTGAGGACCACAGTGCAACATTCCTTAGCTTACTGGAAAGGACAGAGAGATCCCAAGGGGGTGGACATTGAGGATGCGTGGAAGTGCCATCACTGTGCCTACTCCAGCGTCTGTGACTGGCGAATGAGGAGGGCAGAGAACTCATCTATTAGCAACAGAGAAAAAAAGTCCAGGGGAAAGTAGATCCAGATTAGGGTTTTGGGGTTCTTTAGATGGATTGGGCTGGTGAAACTGTAGCTCTCCCAGGGGCTTTTGAGTAGCCCTCAGATTCCTGCAGGTTCTGAGGAAAGTAGCCCAGTCTCATTGGTTGCCCATCTCTCATAGGTTGGGCTACAGCCTTCATGCCTAGGTAGCATGGCTGGGCATCCTAGAAGGTACCTTCAGAGAGTTGTAGGACCAGGGTATCTCTTTGTCATGCTGGAAGAAATATTTCATCTTCACGGTTTCCAAGTTGTAAGATAGCAAATCTAAGGGTCTGCATGTCCCTGTAGCACTTTTAAAACAACTTTTAGGGAGCGTACATGTACTCTTCTCTTTGCCTACAAGAGCATAGCATCTCTCCCTCCACCTCACCCAACCAAAATGGGATTTTAAATATTCTGGGCATGAAATGAAGGGTCCACTCCAAAAATTTGCACGGAGTTCTTGTCTTCAGATCAGGAAATGATCTGTGTACCATAACTGCTCCACTGAAACTACCTACTTCACTCCCAGATTCTGCCATACCAACACAGAGGATCTTGGCCTTATTTAGAAGCAAAGTCTCTGATATTGTAGGATTGTTCTTGTGGCGTTCCACTGAAAAGAACAGACCACCTCTTTTCAATGTCGTAGCAATGTATCTAGCTCTTTCAAATGTTTCTTCTAAGACTTAGGTTTAAGATCTTCACTATCATGGTCACCCTTGGAACTCATCACTGTGCATCTTAAAATAGTGGGACCTAAGATGGCCATGAGATATTGGGACCTAGAAGTGTTGTAACCAGTACATAACATTGCACTGCTAAAGCCACTCCAGCTTTTGACAGGAAGGAAAGTGACAGAGCTGCGTATAGTGGTTCCCAATCTTTGGTCCTCCATTTGTTTTGGACTTGAGCTCTTAGAAGCCCCAGCCAAAATGGCCAACAGTCAGAAATTATAGGACTTGAAGTCCAAAACAT
>NW_024833480.1:0-1310 GCF_019175285.1 Sceloporus undulatus
AGAGTGATAGTATGCAGCCTTGCATAACCCGTTGCCAACCAGGAACCTGTTGAGAAACTGGAGTGTGTCCAAAGGAGGGTGACTAAAATGATGAAGGGTCTGGGAACTATGTCCTATGAGGAACGACTTAGGGAGCTGGAGATATTGAGCCTGGAGAAAAGAAGGTAAAGAGGTGACATGATAGTCCTGCTTAAACATTTGAAAGGATGCCATGTTGAGGAGGGAACAAGCTTGTTTTCTGCTGCTCCAGAGAACAAGACCAGGAACAATGGATACAAGGTACAGGAAAAGAGATTCCACCTCAACATTAGGAGAAACTTCCTGTAGTCAAGGTCTGCTGTCTCAGCCCAGAATTTCCTCTGCCCCATCTCAGATTCGCCCCTTTTCACTCACTGCCCCTCACTCCTGGAACCTTCTTCCCCCACAAACAAGAGCCATCTCTTCTTTAACCAGCTTCAAAACGGAGCTGAAGACCATCCTGTTCAGAGAAGCGTTCCCAGGCATTGCATAATTGTCACTTGCTTTTTGTTGTTCTTTTGTTGTCTGTTTTATTGAATAATTTGCTGTATTGTTATGTATTTTATATGTATTATCCTACTAGAGAGGCCCCTTCCCCACCACCACTCCCTTTGTGTCGTGTCTTTTTAGATTGTAAGCCTGAGGTCAGGGAACCGTCCAATTAAAAAGATTGTATGTACAGCGCAGTGTAATTTACAGTGGATAATAATAATAATAATAATAATAATAATAATAATAATAATAAAGAGTAAGGGCTGTTTGACAGTGGAACACACTCCCTCGGAGTGTGGTGGAATCTTCTTCCTTGGAGGTCTTTAAACAGAAGCTGGATGGCCATCTGTCGGGGATTCTTTGACTGAGATTTCCTGCATGGCAGAGGGTTGGACTGTATGGCCCTTGTGGTCTCTTCCAACTCTATGATTCTATGATCTAAATTGTAGAAATAATTCAGTTTAAACCATTTTTCTATAGCTCCATCCTATGGAATCCTGGAATTTGTGGTTTTGCATAGTCTTTAGCCTTCGCTGCCAAAGAGTGCTGCTGCCTCACAGAACTACAAATTTTAGGATGCTATAGGATGGAGCCATGGCAGTTAAAGAGGTGTCAAGCTGCATTATTTTCTACAGTGCAGATGTACTCTATATGTATTTGAAATACTTTTTTAAATTCAGAATTTTGAAGAGTTGTGGCAATTGGAGGAGGGTGATGGGTGGGACAAGGGCTAGTTGGGAACCCTGTAGTCCATATTCATTCTATGACAACATTCTATGAAACCGCTGGGAGAGATCATC
>NW_024833481.1:0-1310 GCF_019175285.1 Sceloporus undulatus
AGTACAGCCAAATTAATCAACACTTATAGCCTGGCAGTTAACTTTTCTTTTTCATTTTCCTTTTTTAAAGATCTTTTTCATCTTGTGTAATGGAAACCATCTGGCCTGAATAGTGAAGAAAAGCTGTCTTGCTGACATTTTGCAATTTGTTCATAAGTAGTGTTTTCCCCCACCGCATCCCCCAGTACAGGCAATAATTCTTTTCAAAGCAGTTTACCTTTTAAAAAGCAATACTAAGACAGTAGCTTTAGAAATGGTGAAATGGACATATGGCATCATTGGGACTGAAGCTTAACTCACCAATGTAAGAAGAAGAAGAGAGGTCCTCACCTCATAGCTAAAGGTCATTTTAGTTAGCATCAGGTGAGTCTTTGTCCCTAGGAAGGCATCTATAAACACTTCCAGAGAGGCAGATCCTCTGTTACTCCTTTCATTCCTATTCCCTTTTGGTGGGAGGGTGCTCTGGAGGAGTTTTTAGTAAACAGACAGGTTCACGGTCTCAAAAGGAAATCCTTCAGATACCTCAGAGGTAGAAAAAACAGCTTTTTAAATGGTGCTAAAGAATAGACAAAGAACTAGTGAAACTGTATTGGTACTGTCAAAAAATGTTCTGTCCAGCTCATGCCAGCCAACTATCTAGCAGCTGCATTACAAATCAGTTTCAGTTTCTGAAGGAGTCTGCCAAAGCAACCCCATAGATCAGTGGTTCCCAACCTTCCTAATGCCGCGTCCCTTTAATACAGTTCCTCATGTTGTGGTGACCCAAACCCATGAAATTATTTTTGTTGCTACTTCATAACTGTAATTAAATAGGTGTTTTCCAATGGTCTTAGGCGACCCCCATAAAAGGGTCATTCGACCCCCAAAGGGGTCCCGACCCACAGGTTGGGAACCACTGCCATAGATAATGCACAGTAGTAGTTTCAGCTGGATGTTAGACTCTTGCAGTGTTTTGCACTGTGACTTTTCTACCTTTGAAGTTTTGTTACACTGCCCTTGGGAATAAATCTGAAGAGCAGTGTGCTACTACTTACACCCATCTGGTCTGAATGCTCTATGGTTGCTGGATTCATGGCATCTAACTCATACTGGCCAGATAATTGTCAAGCTTTTATACTACTTGGTATCCTTTAGATGGAAAAAAAAGCCTGGAAGGGGATATCTGCTGTTTCTCATAGCTCCTCTACCAGTTGTCATACAAAGCTTTCAGATATTATATAGGCCTTTTGATATTTTGAAATCAAAGGGAATAGTTTTGTTCCTTGTTTAATGTTTGCTTTCAAGGTTTAAATGGTAATGTGTTTAACAAT
>NW_024833482.1:0-1310 GCF_019175285.1 Sceloporus undulatus
AAGGGCAAAAGTTATTTATAAGGAAGGACACACAAAACTACTATTTTAAGTAGAGAGGCCTTAGAATTTATGTACTGTTTGAGAAAATAATTATAAAAAAAACCCCTAAATCAGCAATGCAACATCCTCTTTCTCTCTGTACACACACAATCAGTAGGATTGACAATAAATATAATGCTTCAGAATTTGCTCAAATTTACTCTCAAATCCATGATCACCTCAGGATCCTGCCTACCTCTGCTCAATGGGCATTCATGCCCAGTACATCTGTCCAATAAACATTTTAATCTAAAACAAATCCAATCTTCCTCTTAATGTAATACACATGGGGTCATGTTAAGCCAATCTTAGACTGTCAGATTAACATACTTCATAAAGAGAATAGAATTCAGAGACATAGGCTACATCCTTACTGCAGAAATAATCCAGGTTGACACCACTTTAACTGCCATGGCTCAATGCTATGGAATGCTGGGATTTTAGATTTTGAGATATATTTAGTCTTTCCTATCAGAGAGCTGTGGTGCCACAATAGACTACAAATTTTATAGCATGGCAGTTAGCAATGGTGGTTAAATTGGCGACAACCTGAATTATTTATACATTAAGGATGTAGCCATAATTGCATTAGTCTGGAATATAAGTATGGAAAGGGATCTTGTAGCATCTTTGGGTCTGTGTGAAAGGAGTTGCATCATAACCTTTGTAGAGTTGGTCTACTTCTACATGCACCTGAGTAGTAGAGCAAGTCTACAAAAGTTTATGCTACAACTTCTTTTGCACAGTTAGTCTCAAAGGTTCTACAAAATCCCTTTGTGTTCTATTTCACAAAGTTTTTGGTATGATTAAATAAGAGTATGGGGGGTGGGGTGGATGGGGTGGAAAAAATAATATACAACACCCTTAGTTATAGGAATTAAATGGAATGAAATTAGTTAAGAAAGATGTAGTTGAAAAAAGATTATGGTCACAGAGTAATCCATGTATTCCAATGGCCTTTAAAATGTTTTCTATGGTCTACAATCCTGTACACATTTACTCATTAGTAAGTCCCACTGTAGAGAGCCAGCATGGAGTAGTGGTTTGAGTGTTGGACTACAACTCTGTAAACTAGGGTTCAATTCCCAGCTCGGCCATGAAACTCACTTGGTGACCTTGGGCAAGTCACATGCTCTCAACTTCAGGGGAAGGCAACTGCAGACCTCCTCTGAATATATCTTGCCCCCCCTCCAAAAAAAAACCCATGATATGTTTGCTTTAAATAAATAAATAATAAATAAAATCTTTATTTATATCCCGCCCTTCCAAAA
>NW_024833483.1:0-1310 GCF_019175285.1 Sceloporus undulatus
CATACCTGCTGGTTAGGTTACAATACCATTTGGGGAATGCAGGTCTTAAGCTCAATAAGGTGTAGGTTAGAGCAGTGACACAATCTTTCTGATGAAACTAGAAAAATAGTTTTCCCTTTATTTAGTCATTACAATGATTCAGAAAAGTCCCCTTGTGTTTACCCTTCTGAGTTAGCATTTTGCTTTTCTGCTAGTTCTCCTTTCCCATCATGGTGTGTGAAAATATCACTCCAGACTGAATCTAAATCATCACATGCTGGCTTTTTTTTCCCCAAATATGTTTCTTCATCCTCTGTTTTTGTGTGTGATGTATTCCTCTCCCTGTGATTTGTATAATAACACAGGGCTATGATAGAAAGAAGAGGTAGAAGCGACTGGGTGTTGTCTCATTTAAAGGGGTTTCTGAGCAATCAGTTGGTCATCAGAGCTAGTTTTAAGTACAGTATGTTGTTTAGGCCAGTTTACATTGGATTGTTTTCTGGCACTAACAGTGCTTTCTCTCAGGTGGAAGTAAGTCCCATCTCAAGATCAGGATCCAGCTGAAAAAGTGTAACATGCATTGCAGTCTTAATCCCATTCATCCACCCATCAGGTTTGTGAGGCAAGAACAGGTGCAACTTGAACTGACGCATACTGATTAACTTTGCTCTTGTTTAATATCACTCTTGATGCAATTCTAAGTTCACAATTCTGTTAAAAGAATGTGAAAACACACACACATGCTTACATGCACACTCATAAACACTGTAGGGGGAAAAAAGGAAGAAAATCTTCTAGTACCTGGCCACATAGCCCGAAAACCCCACAAAAAACCATGGATGCCGGCCATAAAAGCCTTCGACTTTACACTGTAAGAAAAGACAGTGATTTCATAGAATCATAGAATCGTAGAGTTGGAAGAGACCACAAGGGCCATCCAGTCCAACCCCTGCCATGCAGGAAATCACAATCAAAGCATCCCCGACAGATGGCCATCCAGCCTCTGCTTGAAGACCTCCAAGGAAGGAGACTCCACTACACTCCGAGGGAGTTTGTTCCACTGTCGAACAGCCCTTACGGTCAGGAAGTTCCTCCTAATGTTGAGGTGGAATCTCTTTTCCTGCAGCTTGCATCCATTGCTCTGGGTCCTAGTCTCTGGAGCAGCAGAAAACAAGCTTGCATTTCATGAGGCATTTTAATCTCTTCTGGGTAGAGAATTCTTGTAGCACTTTTGAGACTAAGGCCCCATCACACATCAGTGGTACTTATACGTCTACCCCTGGTTCTCCACTCCAACAAAGGCATCTGAGCTCATGCTGCCAACTTTGTTC
>NW_024833484.1:0-1309 GCF_019175285.1 Sceloporus undulatus
CTTAATAAGATATATTCGGAACAAAAAGCTAATATTATAATTAATGGCTCAAAATCAGATATATTCCAGATTAGATCAGGTGTGCGACAGGGGTGCCCTCTCTCCCCCTTACTCTTCCTAATAACATTTGAAATACTGTTATCCCAAATTAGACAAGACAAAGAAATTGAAGGAGTGAGAATTAAAGGATGGGAATATAAAATTAATGCTTTCGCAGACGATCTGGCAATTTCTTTGAGGAACCCAAAAAAGAGTATGGATGCATTGCTGGATAAACTAGAGAAATATGGTAAAGTGGCGGGCTTTAAAGTAAACAAACAAAAAACCCAGTTATTGATGATGAATATTGCAGATGAAGACATGCGGGAAATTCAAGCTAAAACTGAGTTCCAAATAAGGAAGAAAATCAAATATCTAGGAATTGATATAACATCAAGAAACACTGAACTATTTCGTAATAATTACGAGAAAGTGTGGAAAGAAATTAAAAAGGAGTTGAACAGATGGAAGAGACTAAAGATCTCGTGGATGGGTAAAATTTCCGTAATTAAAATGTCAGTCCTTCCCAAAATTATGTATTTGATGCAAAACTTACCAATTATCACAAATGAAATTCCTTTTAAGAAGTGGAATAAGGATTTATCGGATTTTATATGGAATGGTAAAAAGGCAAGAATCAAAATGAAATTGTTATACGATGTGGTGGAAAGAGGAGGCGTATCTCTACCTAACTTAAAATTATACTATCAAGCCTCAGTGACAACATGGATTTTCGACTGGATAAGGCTGGAGAAACATAAACTTCTGAATCTGGAACATGCAGATATGATATACGGAATACACGGGTATCTGTTATATGAAAAAATTAAAGTCAATCAAGAATTCTCAAATCATATCATTAGAAAATCTCTAATAAGTGTATGGAAGAAAATAAAACAACTATGGGTTCCTAAAATACCATTATGGACCTCCATTAACGAAGCGTTATTCAGAAGTGAGAAAATGTCCTGTCTTAAATGGCCAACCTATGAAGATATTACGACAGTGGAAAGTGATCAAAGAAGACTGAAAACAGAAGAAGAATTGGTTGCAGAGGAGTACAAATGCAATTGGTTTCTATATAGACGTCTAAGAGAAAGGTTTTTGATAGATCAAAAGTTGGAGGGTATAGGATCAGGTGATAACGAATTTGAAAAAATAATTAAAGAAGAAGGTAAACAAGAAATATCTCGAATCTACAAACTACTCTTAAAATTCGACTTGGAACAAGAAACAGTTAAAAAATGTATGATTGATTGGGCCAGGGACA
>NW_024833485.1:0-1309 GCF_019175285.1 Sceloporus undulatus
GACTTATGGTGGCCCTGTCATGTGGTTTTCTTGGCAAGATTTTGTAAGGTTTGTAATTGGCTTTCCCTGAGGCTGAGGGGGTGTGACTTTCCCATTCGATTTCCATCACTGAGCTGGGATTGGAACCCTGGTATCCACTCAAACTAATATGCTGCACTGGCTCTCTCAGATAGTGGCCAAATCAAGGTTTGCTTTTTGGAATTTATATTTTTTGTTGTGGATGCTTGAATCCGTGGATATGGAGGGTCGACTGTGTAGGATAAGCTTTATTGGTGGTCAGTGAGGCATCAAGTGGGACACAGCAGTTTGCTGGCTCTTTTGTTGATGGGGTTCATCAGACCTCACAGCCAGTGATAGAACTGAATCCCCAAATAAATTCATCCCAGACTCATCCCTTTG
Organism: Sceloporus undulatus; assembly: GCF_019175285.1. Taxonomy (NCBI): domain Eukaryota; kingdom Metazoa; phylum Chordata; class Lepidosauria; order Squamata; family Phrynosomatidae; genus Sceloporus; species Sceloporus undulatus. The sequence continues at coordinate 400 of NW_024833485.1, forward strand.
GCCAGCAACCAAATGGCAACCACAGGACCTATAGGGAAACCTGGGTTGGATTCCTTTGCACACCTAGACCAATGGAGGATGGACTCCCAGAGGTTATCTAGTGTAGAGGCAAACAAAGAAAAGCAAAATTCACAAGTGTGACCCATTTCCCTCCAGTAACTATGAGGATTGGGCCTCTGCCCACCAGGCAAATGAGTTTGGAGTCCGCATGGTGGCCAACTGTAAATAGCTGCCCATTGGCACGTAAGTGTTCATTCATATTTGTGAACTTGTGGGATGCATTTTGCATTCGCTTTGCAATTTGAGGCTGGAAATGGACTGGGCGAGTTAATTTTTCTTCTGTTGCTAGCATTCTCGCACACCACAAACTTATAGCAGTTTGATGCTGCTTTTAATGCCTTGTGGAATTCTTGGATTTACAGTTTAGGAGCATTTGGGTTTCTCAGGAGTCAGTGTGGTTAAGTGGTTTGAATGGTGGACTAGAACTTTGTGAAGTTGGAATTTGAATCTCACCTCAGCCCTGAAAGCCCACTGAATAACCATGGCCAAGGTCACACTCTCTCAGCCTCAGAGATGAACAGCAGCAAACCTCTTCTGAATAATTTTTAAGGGAATTTGAATCCCCACGCAGGAGTGGAAACCCACAGGGTGGCCTTGGGCAAGTCACACTCTCTCCACTCATAGGAAGGCAATGGTGGCAAACCTTGTCTGAAAAAGATCTGGACAAAGATACCCTGGGAGAGTCCCACCATAGTGAAGACAGCATGGTGTAGTGGTTTGAATGTTGGAGCAGGATTCTGGGAGACCAGGGTTTGAATCCCTGCTCAACCATGAAATCACTGAATGGCTTTTGGCAAGTCATACTGTCTCAACCTCAGAGGACAGCAAGAGCAAACTCTCTCTGAACAAA
>NW_024833486.1:0-1309 GCF_019175285.1 Sceloporus undulatus
GTCCAGTCTGGAACCCAAAGCTAATGTCTCACCAAACTATAAATTCCAGAATTCCATAGCATTGAGCCATAGAAATTAAAGCAGTGTCAAATTGCTTTATTTCTGCAATGTGGCAGCAGCCTGAGTGTATACACTGCAATCCTGAATAAGACCTCCTTAGAATAAAGTTCCATTGAATTTAATATGGCTTACTTCTAATGCAATGAATGAGGTGGTAGTGCCTGAGCATAAGATGGTTGCATAGGTGTAGTGTAGTGGTTATGTGTTGGACTCCAACTGTAGAAAAATAGACTTTGAATCCCCATTTGGCTATGGAAACTCACTAGGCAAATTTCATCAGCTCTCAGCCTCAGAGGAAGGCAATGGCAAATATCCTCTGAACAAATCTTGCCAAGAAAACCCCATGATACGTTTGCCTTTGGGTCGCCATAAATCACAAATTACTTGAAGGCACACAACAGCAAATAACATATGATACTTCATTTGTTGAAGTGAATCTAGCTACCACATATGACCTGCCTGAGTCTTATGATCTTGGGAATGGCTTTCATTCTTTCCCACCAGCCTCATGGACTCATCTGGTGAGGATGTGGGAGAAAACCCTTCACTCTCTGCTCCTACACTATGGAACTCCCTTCCAAAGAAAACTCAGTTGTGAAGTCGGAGGCTTTCATGGCCAGCATCCATAGTTTTTTGTGAGTTTTTTTTGGCTATGTGGCCATGTTCTAGAAGAAACCCACAAACATCTGGATAATTTCAACCGGAAAGAAGAAACCCTTAAAGTGAACAAAATTTGGCTACCAGTCCTGAGAAATAGCAAAATGAGAACTCAGCAAATGCAAATGGGAAACCACTCAGAGTCAGGGGCTTTCCCAGCAGATAATGATCACCAATTAGCAGACACTAATCCTCTTTTGCTTTAGCCTCCCAGCCTGAGGCCTGCCATCAACAACAGAACAATACACATGCAAATCACTCCTGCATTCCCAGGCTCACACAGTGTGTGTGTACACACATACCCCCCATCTTTTTCCAGGCAAGCATTCTCTGAAGATGCCAGCCACAGATGCTGCCGAAACATCAGGAAGAAACTCTTCTAGAACATGGCCACATAGCCCAAAACCCCCCACAAAAAACGATGGTGTTAAACTGCTTTATTTCTACCATGTGACAGCAATCTGAGTAGCATTTGTGTATGTTCATATCTGCTGAGTGAATCTCCACCAGTGTCTCGCATAGTTGTATTCTGCTACACCATAGTGTGCTACACCATAGTGTGCTACACCATAGTGTGTGCAATCCAGAGAAA
>NW_024833487.1:0-1309 GCF_019175285.1 Sceloporus undulatus
AGAGTCTGGAGGTCGCACCAAAGCCACACTCCATTCCTAAGCACCAGTGCAGCTTTTGGTGCAGCTTCCGGATTCCTAGGATGCATGCATCATTTAAATAGCATACCTCCAAAGAGACCCGAAGCAGCTTTATTTTGGCAGTCTGTAACAGGCCTATGGAACTTTCAACTAAGCTAAGTTTTAAATGGGACATGTATAAGAAATGGAAAAATGGGGAAATCACCAAAGAGGAATTCAAACAAATAGCGAGCACATGTAGGGGTAAAGTCAGGAAAGCAAAAGCACAGAATGGACTAAATAATAATAATAATAATAATAATAATAATAATAATAATAATAAAATGTATTTGTATCCCACTCCTCTGAGAACAATCAGGGCAGCTAACAAAGTTAAAAATACAAAACATATAAAATCCCTGGTACCCTCCCCTCCTTAAAAAGTATTAAATCCAATGCAATATTTAAAAAAAACAGAACAAAAAACAACAAACAAACAAACAAACATGCAAGTTAAAAACTGACCAGAAGGTCAACAACATCATACCAACAAACAATCAGTGGGAGCAGCAGTATCTTTCCCAGACGTTTTTCTAAGGCCAGGTTCTCTATTCTGGGAAGGCCTACCGGCTTGCTACAGAGGTTAAGAACAACAAAAAGGGCTTTTGGGGGGGATATGTCTGAAGTAAAAGGAAGAAGGAGGAAACAGTAGGGCCACTGTGTGGAGAAGATGGCAAAATGCTAACAGAGGACAGAGAAAAGGCAAAATTACTCAACAACTTCTTCAGTGTTCTCAGAGAAGGCAAAGGGTGTTCAATCTCAGGAAAATGGAGCAGAGGACAGAACAGGGGAAATTCAGCACAGAATAAGTAAAGAGATTATACAGGAATACCTGTTTAAATGAATATAAGTCTCCAGGACGAGATGAACTACATCCAAGGGTAATAAAAGAACTGGCAAATGTAATATCTACCCTGGCCCAATTTAGGAAGGACCTTAAAACCTTCCTATTCCAACAGGCATTCCCCGAATAAATATCCTGTGGGCCTCCCTCCTCTTTCGTGGCCAAGAGGTTGGGCTATGGGGCTTTTTACTGTTGGTTTGTTTTAATGTGCACTGTTGATTGTATTTTAACCTGTTGTGAGCCGCCCTGATCGAAGGAAGGGCGGCATATAAATAAAATTTTTATTATTATTATTTATTATTATTAATATCAGAGCCATTGGCAGTAATCTTTGAGAACTCCTGGAGAACAGGAGAAGTCTTAGCAGACTGGAGGAGGGCAAACATCCCCATTTTCAACAAGGGAAAA
>NW_024833488.1:0-1309 GCF_019175285.1 Sceloporus undulatus
AAACTATTTGTCAGAATTTTCAAGGTGAGCATGAACCACACACTTACTATCTTCTAGGAAGTACTATCTGGCTTTAAAAGGGGGGGGGGGGACTTGAAGAGCCAGTGTGGCATAGTGATTTGAATGTTGGTCTAACACACTGGGAGATCAGGGTTCGAATTCCCGCTCAACCATGGAAACTCAGTGGGTGACCTTGAACAAGTCACAATCTCTCAGCCTCAGAGGAAGGCAAAGATAAACCCCCTCTGATCAAATCTTGTCAAGAAAATTCTGTGATAAATTTGCTTTAGGGTCAGAATAAGCCGGAAACAACTTGAAAGCACACAACAACAATTGTTGACTTGGCAAATTGTCAATTTGGTGCTATCACCAAATGTACTTGTGCTTCACTGATTGATTGAAATATCTGTACTCTACTATATATCAAAAAATCTCAGGGCAGTGTACAAGTAAAATTAATGCAAACGAGTTAAAATGATTTTTAAAATAAATATAATTAAATACACTAATAGTATATTAAAATGAAATGAAGTAAAAAGAGATTTAAAAATTAAAATAGTTTTGAAACCAGTTGTTGTTAACTGCCTTAAAGTTTATTTGACTTTAACTTCTGGCAACCTAATGAATGAGTACCTCAAAGTAACTATCATTAACAGCCCTGCTTTGGTCTTGTAGACTCAGCAATGGCTTCCTTGATTGAGTCTATCGAAAATGCAGCCTTCCTCTTATTCTACTGCCTTCTACCTAATCATTATTAACTTTTCTAGTGAGTTATGTCTATTCAGCTGTACTACCTCTTCCTTTCCTGATCCCAGCTTGGGCATCTGGCATTTCTCATTCCATATAGAAAATCTTTGTTGTAGAATTATGAGCATCACCTTCCTTACATGGTAGATGTAGACAATGGCCCTATAGTTATTACAGTCCCATGTGTCCTCTTTCTTGGGGACTGGAATTGATCCTCTGGCCTAGCCCAGAATAAGAAGGCCATCTGATACCATCTGGCCCCAGGGGTAGAGAAAGGCAGGCCAGCTCCATTGGGCCTAGCCCAGAGTAAGAAGGTGAGTCGTCCCTCCAGTCCATCTACCATGGTCCAGGCCTCAGAGAGAGAAAAGAACTGCGAGACTTATCCCCCTTCCCCACTGTCATTGCCGTCTCCTTTTCTGTCATGCCTTTTTAGAATGTAAACCTGAGGGCAGGGAAATGTCTAATTAACTAATTAATCTCTGTAAAGTGCCATGTAAATATATGGTACTATATAAAATAATAATAATAATAATAATAATAATAATAATAATAATAATAATAA
>NW_024833489.1:0-1309 GCF_019175285.1 Sceloporus undulatus
TGGTATTATCACCATCCCATCTATATCTATATCTATATCTATATATACAGTATTGGCTTTTAAAAAAAGATACTGTAAAGTTTTAAATACGTTATTAATTGGTATTATCACTATCCTATCTAGGATGGTGATGATTACACACACACACACATATATATATACAGTATATATATATATATAGTCTCTAAAAATGCTGTAAAGTTTTAAAAACTTTTTATGGGTATTATCACCATCCTTAAATATATATCATTATATAAAACAAAGAAATGTCTTCTAATATCTTCCCTTTTTAATTTTAAAGTGGAGAATTAAACCTTGACCGACAATCTCTGCCTGCATCCGCGCTGAAGAAAGAACCCGCTTTGATCCCGGTTTAACTGCTTTGGGGGAAAATCTGGAGCGGGGCTCTGGTGCCACACCAAAGGACCATCCCTAGAATTAGCCAGCATGGCAGTTAAAACGGGATCAAAACGGATCTTTTCTGCAGTGCACTCTCTCTCTTTTTACAAGTCCTTCTTGTAAACCATTTGAAGGTCTCAGTTTTGAAATCCGCCTTGGGCTTATACTAGAGACACAGCCAGATAAGGAGACTTCTTGGGAGGGATGTTTATTGGAAAGCTCCCTTGGATTGCCATAGATGAGTTTTGCAGTTTATTAAGAAAGCCTGAAGGACCATTAGTCAGAAAGTCATTTCCATTTAAATCGGCGGCTCCTTTTCAAAAGGAAGAGTCTGTGTTTGTGTGTGTGTGTTATTTTCCCCTGTTGTAGTTTCTAAAAGCATCTGCACTGAAACATCTCTGGATGCGATGGTGATAATACTTAGCAAAAAGGATACTTAAAACTTTACAGTCATTTTTTAAAAACCCAATATATGTGTGTGTGTGTGTGTGTATGTATAATCCATATATATATATATACAGTATATATGGATAGATATCGATATAGATATAGATATATGGTGATGATATATATATATATCATCACCCTCCTAGATTGGATGGTGATATACCAATAAATATATCTCATCAACATCCTAGATTATAGATATATATATATATCTCAATCATCACCCTCCTAGATTGGATGGTGATAATACCAATAAATATATCATTCCCATATATATATATATATATATATATATATGCATTGAAACATTTCTTAGAGGGATGAATCAAGGAAGGTTTTTTCTTTTTTTTTTTTTTTAAATTGACATCTTGTGATCCGCCTTGGGTCCCTTTCTGGGAGAAAGGCGGCATAAAAATGGCACAACGAGAGGTTAAATGGAGAGGAGGAAAAAGGGCTTGATTTT
>NW_024833490.1:0-1309 GCF_019175285.1 Sceloporus undulatus
GCTCCGCTGGTCCTTGAAAGGCTGGCGCTGGAGGGAGGCTGGGCGCTCCGGCGAAGGGCAGCTACTACGGCCACCACTGTGGGAAAGAGACCCTCAGCAATGGACCCAGGTGGACCAAGGGGGCAAAGGGTCAGGTGGAGGCAGTCAAGCCAGGTAGGAATGCAGGTGCAGTGGCAGGTGGGCGAAGGGGAGAGAAAGCATGTGCCAGCAGAAGCACCCATGCCAGCCAGCCAGGAATGAGATTGTTGCATGGAAAGCAAAGCAGTGGTTCACACTGATTCCCTATCTGTTTAAATGCACTGGTTTCCAAACTTTGGTCCTCCAGGTGTTTTGGACTTCACTTCCCAGGAGCCCCGGCCAGCTTGGGTTTTGCAGACCTTGCAAACAGTCAGGAATTCTGAGTGCTGAGGCCCAAAACATCCGAAGTACCGAAGTTTGGGAACCACTTTGCAAAGAGGTGCTGGATTTTTAAACAAAGCCTTTGTGCCGGGTGACCTGGTGTCCTCTTTTTTCCAGGACACAGCCGACATTGTGCTGCAAGCAAGGAACAAGCACAATGCTCAGGTCCAGCTGCCTCTAATAAAGCAAAGCATGGCCTATAAAAAGACCCTTCCCATACACGCCTGGCATATTTAGCTAGGATTAAATTCATCAAACACACATATCATACCTTTAGTCCTAAGGAATGTGGGCACAACTAGTCAGCCTTCCAAGCTGTCTTGGAAGGAGAATGGCATCCCAAGGCAAGGCAATACCCGGCAACGTCTGGTACCTAGCACACTCTCCAACATTTTACCCAGAAAACCAGGGCACCTGGGGCCAAGCGACATCAGAGTGTGGTCAAGAGGCAAATTTTATGGATAAGGGGAAAAAATACACAAGTGAGGAGAGGATGCAGAAGTTTGCTTTTGCCTGAGCCCACTGGCAAGGGCAAAGCTTCATTGCCTTCTCGCCTCTCTGCACTGCTGGGTTGTATGCAAACTCCTTTTGCATTTTGGACTCAGTTTGCTTCAACCTGAAGTAAGCTGAAGGCCCAAGTGGGAGGAGGAGGGAGAAACCGGGACGTTTTAAAAGCAGCTGAGAGAAATGGGATGGCAGAGGAGTACAGTATTTGGGACTCTGTCCCTGTCAAATCAGGACAGCATGGTCTTTAGCTGCGTCTAACCCAGCCTTTAACAGGTGCATTTGGGCAAGTTGTTTGCACACCTTGCACATCCTGGTACTACAGTGGTACCTCGGGATACGAAATACCCAGCTTACGAATTTTTCGGGATACGAAAAAATCCCATAGGGATTTATTGTTTCGGGT
>NW_024833491.1:0-1309 GCF_019175285.1 Sceloporus undulatus
GTCCAGTAGGCGATTCGGACCGGGACCCTCCTGCATGGCGCTGCCATCTTGATCGCTGTCCTGGGGTCTTGCACAGTTGTGCACGGGTATATATGGGCACGTGGGGCTTAGGGCCGTTAGGCCAAGGTGGTCCCAGGCCAATGAAAGCTCTCAGAGGAGCAGTTTGAATCTCTCCCCCAATAGATGCCCTCTGGGTGCCCTATTGATACATTCAAATGGGCCATTAGGAAAGCTTGAATTTGACGGGGATTGATACATTGTCAAAGGGGAAATTGGCAGTTGGAGCTGATGTATCTTTTTGACCCAGGAAAACAGGCGCCAGGAGACTTTTTGTGTGTGTGTGTTTGTGTGTGTCCCCCTCAGGCACGTGGCAAAACATGCCCACAGCACAGATCAGGACTGATAGGCAGACTCAAACTGTGGATAATGGGATACATTTATTCATGTGCTTATGCTATTACACAACAATACACTCTGACATCACAGATGATGGCACAGGAGTCATCCTTCAGATTCTCCTTGTCAGAAAAAAATCTGCCAGGACATCCCTCACAGCCTCCCCTGCATCCTTCTTGGCAGTCTCTTCAGCCTCCGTGATTGCTCCCAGGGTGGGCAGCACAAAACAACGCCTATATCGCATCCCCTCATCCAGGACCCTGCCCTTGGTCTCACAGATGTTGTACAGAATGGTGTATGATGCGAGGATGGGCATCATGTTCTCCTCTGCCACCAGGAGTGGGGCAGTGAGACAGCGCCATCTCGCCTTCAATCTGCCAAATGCTCTCTCCACGGCCCCCCTCACTCGATTCAACTTTTTGTTGAAGACCTTCTGTTTGGGAGTCTGGAGGGTCTTGAAGGGTGTCATAAGCCACTTCCGAATGGGGTAGGCACAGTCAGCCAGTATCAGGGGCCCGATCTGCTGGCCTCTGATGTTGATGCTGGGGTTCCCTTCCACATAGATGCCAGCCTCCATGGCCTCGTAGATGAGAGAATTCCATGCCACCCTGGCATCGTGGGCTGACCCATGCCATCCGAGCTCCACGTCCACGAACCTTCCTGTGTGGTCACATGTCCCTTGCAGGATGACAGAATAGGAGCCTTTTCTGTTGACATACGCATTCCTCAGCCCCAAGGGTGGTATGATCAGGCAGTGGCACCCGTCCATGAGGCCAACCACTTGTGGGAAGCCGTGCTGACCAAAGGCATCCATAATCTGTGGGGGAAAGATGTCAGGGATGATGGGAGTTGTGGCTCTTCACCTCGCCTGGAACTCACCACCTGGTTGTGCACCACGCTGACCAGTTTTGGC
>NW_024833492.1:0-1309 GCF_019175285.1 Sceloporus undulatus
AAGTTTGTATGTTTGTAAAATTTAATAAAGATTTACTTCAAAAAAAATTTTTGGTGCCCAGAACTGGACACAGTATTCCAGGTGGGGCTTGACCAAAGCAGAATACAGTGGCACTATTACTTCTCTTGATCTAGACACTATACTTCTATTGATGCAGCCTAAAATCGCATTGGCCTTGTTAGCTGCCACATCACACTGTTGACTCATGTTCAACTTGTGGTCTACATGGACTCCCAGATCCCTTTCAAATGCAGTCTCATTCAGCCAGGTGTCACCCATCCTATATCTGTTCATTTCATTTTTCCGCCCTAAGTGCAGTATCTTACATTTCTCTGTGTTGAAATTCATTTTGTTAGCTTTGGCCCAGCTTTCTAATCTATTCAGGTCATTTTGAATTTTGATCCTGTCCTCTGGGGTATTAGCCACTCCTCCTAATTTGGTGTCATCTGCAAATTTGATAAATATGCCTCTAATTCTGTCCTCCAAGTCACTGATAAAGATGTTGAATAGCACTGGGCCCAGGACAGAACCCTGTGGGATCCCACTGGTCACTTCTCTCCAGGATGAAAAGGAGCCATTGTTGAGCACCATTTGGGTTCGGCCAATCAACCAATTACAAATCCATGTAACAGTTATATTGTCTAGCCCACATTTCACTAACTTGTTAGCAAGAATGTCATGGGGAAGCCTGTCAAAAGCCTTACTGAAATCAAAATATACTATATCCACAGAATTCCCTTCATCTAACAAGCTGGTAATTTTATATATATTAAAAAAAGAGATCAGATTTGTCTGGCATGACTTGTTTCTCTAAAACCCATGTTGATTTCTTGTGATTATGGCATTGCTTTCTAGATGTTCACAGACTCTCTTTTTAGAATCTTTCCTGGTATAGATGTCAGACTAACTGGACGATAATTGTTACGGATGTGGCCATCATTGGTATAGCAAGCTAGTTTCAGTTATAAAAATGACTATATTTATGAATTTTGTGAATAATATCTCATTTCACTCCCAAAAACACATTTAAAAGAGTTTTTAACTGTATGAATATTAATATATTCAATTTCAGTCCTTTTTAAAATCTATGGTGAATGTTTTTCTCTTATGGGTAAAGTGTAAATACTTACTTTTACTGTATTAATATTTATTTACTTGTTACTTTAAAAGTGATCAAACAATAGCAACATTCCCTCTAAAACTAGCATATTATTTGGCTGCAAGGTAATGCTGAGAATGGAACGTGCCAAAATAAAAATAATTGTATTCACATTTGGAAATTTGCAGATGCATGAAAAGTGTAGTTCTG
>NW_024833493.1:0-1309 GCF_019175285.1 Sceloporus undulatus
TAGAAGGAAAGCTACTAAATTGCTAAAGGAGGAAGTAAGGAGTGATGGTGCAGTTTTAATGTATGCATGTATTTCTGTTCTGTTTGTAAGAATTCTGTATGTTTAAATTGTAATTAGCCAATCAGGTGTATTGAAGAAGCTTCATTGTCTTCAATGATATCAAAAGAGCCATTTTGTCTTGTTCAGGATCTCAGCTTTTTGGAACTTGAATTCCACTGAGTTCAATGTTTTCCTTTGTCGACAATTGGAAATAAACTTATAGATTTGCAATCTATAGGTCCTCTTGTCAATCATTGCTATGCCAGGCCTAGATCTTGAAGTTTCCTGAAATTTCTGTTACACCCTAAAACAGGCAGCAGTGAAACAGGCCGATAATTATTCCAAATCAGGGGGTCTAGGGAGGGCTTTTTAACAAAGGTTTTACAGTGGCCAATTTTAGACTGGATGGAAACCGCCCTTCCCTGAAGGATGAATTAATTATACGGCGTAACATAGTAGGGGCTTTGGCATTGTCCTCTTCCGAGGCTGAGAGAGGCTGAGAGAGTGTCATTTGCCCACATTCACCAAGTGGATTCCCACTCTGGTCTCCCAGAGCCCAAGTCCAAGACTGCAACCACTGCAAGACAAGAGAGGATAGACCTCTTTTCAATTAAGTTGGCTCAGTTGCTCTTTCGCTGTTGTATTAAGAGGAGTTTGAAGAATCGTCTCCTGTTCTTGAAGTGGTCTCTTGCCTTGGCTTCTGGACTGGGAGAACGCTGGGATCTTAATTCATTAATTCTGGCCTCGTTTTGGAGACATGAAACGGAGTCAGTGGGAACAAGCTGCTAAACCAAAAGGTCTTGGAAGCGGGGTATGCAAGAGAGGCCCCATGTTAAGAACTGCATTAGCCACACTTAGGCCGCTGCTGCCACACTGCAGAATTAAAGCAGTTTGGCACTGCTTTCACACTCAGCACTTCATCCTATGGGATCCTGGGATTGGTAGTTTGTTGTGGTGCCAGGGCTGGGCTTTGAAATCTCAGGCAAAAGAGAGGCAAAAGGCTCAGGCTGCATCTACACTGGAGAAATCATCTGCTTTGAGACCACTTTAACTGCCTCGGCTGAATGCTGTGGAATTCTGGGAATGGGGCTTTGTTCCAGCGCCACAGCAGAATGGCAGGTAAAGCCCTGTAAAGCTCTCTGACCAAAGTGACCAAAGCCCTCACCACAAAATGTAGGGCACTCCAGCAAAAAATGTAGGACATGTCCAAAAATAACAGCTAAAAACACCCATGGTATTATACATTCCTGCTGCTTAGCCATGCTCCAAA
>NW_024833494.1:0-672 GCF_019175285.1 Sceloporus undulatus
CTGGACCCTTGCCCTTCATGGCTGGTCATCCAAGGAGGAGATGCACTTAGGACTCACCTGAGATATATCATACATGCTTCTCTTAGGGAGGGCTATTTTCCATCTTGCTTAAAAGAAATGGTGTTACGGCCCTTTATGGAAAAGCCCTCCCTAGATCCCTTGGAGATGAACAATTACAGACCGGTCTCCCATTTTCCGTTTCTAAACAAGGTGATTGAGAGGGCACTTCCAAGAGATCTTGGATGAAATGGGTTATCTGGACCCATTTCAAACTGGTCTCAGGACAGGATACGGAGGTGAGACTGCTATGGTTGCCTTAGTAGATGATCTTTGCCTTAGCATTGACATGTGAAGTGTGACCCTGTTGATGCTTTTTGATCTCTCAGAGGTCTTCGATACCATTGACCATGGCATCCTTATGGAAATACTGAGGGAATTGGGGATCCGGGGCAATGTGTTGTGGTGGTTCTGGTCCTATCTCTCAAGCAGATTCCAGATGGAGATGCTTGGGGACAGTTGCTCCTCTAAAAGGGAGCTTAAATCTGGCGTTCCTCGGGGCACAATCCTGTCACTAATGCTGTTTTTTCTTAAACCTTAAAAACCAACTTCAAAAATTCAAGGTCACATGGGATGTAAAAGGGCAACATTACATAAAAACAGGGATGGACTCAG
>NW_024833494.1:772-1309 GCF_019175285.1 Sceloporus undulatus
AGATGCTTGGAGACAGTTGCTCCTCTAAAAGGGAGCTTAAATCTGGCGTTCCTCGGGGTGTCGTCCTGTCACTAATGCTGTTTTTTCTTAAACCTTAAAAACCAACTTCAAAAATTCAAGGTCACATGGGATGTAAAAGGGCAACATTACATAAAAACAGGGATGGACTCAGAAGACAGAGATGCCTTCTTTGCACCAGTTCAATCATCGAAAGGGAATCATATCACAAAGGAAGACCCACTTCTGCTCCAATGTGGTTGAGATCAGATATAAGTGGGGACCATCATTCTTCAAAAGGCAGAGGAAGATTCCACCCCAAAACCTTCTAGATTGATCAGTGAGCTTTTCCATAAACCAAAAATCCCAAAATCATATTGACCTTCGATCAGTGATTTCTGAAACTAAGTTAACTACTGAATCCCAAAATGCAAATACACTTGGACAATTGTACCACATCTGCAGGAAGGTACCTCTAGTATTACATCCTCTTCAACAGCATGAGGTGGAGTTCTTAGTAAGGCGTGCAAGTTGTATGGT
>NW_024833495.1:0-1309 GCF_019175285.1 Sceloporus undulatus
AAAAAAAAAAAAAAGACAAGCACCATTTGGATGCGTAGTTTCAGCCAATCTTTTAGAGCTCCTGCAGTTCAGAACAATCCTCTTCCAAAGCCTTGAGGCATGAGAAATATAGGGAGCATTCTGTCTTCATTATTCCCTCTCCAAGACCCTTAGCCAGCTAGTGGATAATGCCAAAATCTTAACCCTAAAAATTCTGTCATAATCTTCTACCTCAAACTTGTAATGCTGCAATGGTAGTGGTATTACATCTGATTAAAGTTGAGAAATCTTTTTTTAAAAATGCACTTTTCAATTGCATACATGGGGGGGGGGGGATATAAGCACTGATGTTACAATAAATTCAATACATGTGGTTCCCAACTGTATCTCATCTTTAGAAGCATTCCAAAGTAATTTTGAAATCTTACATGTGCCAATATATCTGTTCGACAGCCTCCTTTATTAGAGTAAAAACAGCTGAAATGTCTCCAATGGCCCTAAAAAAAGTCCAAAAAGCACAGTCAAAACCCTTTCTGTTCTAGGTTAAGTTATCTATCTTTAAATAAGTGACAGAACTCTTTCCTTATTGTTAAGGAAGGAAGGCAGTTATTTGCCAGAAATATCCATTTAGCCTGATTTAGCCAGGGATACAGTGGATTTGGTGCAGATTTCCCTGGATTTCCCTGTGAAGACAGTCTGCATTTGAATCGAGGCTTTGGCCCTGCATCATGCAGACAAGTCATGGTGAGGGCAGGGAAAACTGATGTAGCTATGTAGCCTCATGTAGCCATGCCCATAGTTCATTTAGCATTCTCCCATCTTTTTAAAACATCTGTAGTGATGACTACAGTCAAGAAATAAGGAAAAGATAAAGAATGGGAAGGGCAGCTATGAAAAAACTAGAAAAGCTCCTGAAGAGTAAAGATACACAACTGAGCGCAAAAGTTAGAATTTTCCAAGCCATCATATTCCCCATAGCCTTGTACAGATGTGAGAGTTGGAAGTAAAGGGAGCAGACAGAAGAAAATCAACTCATTTGAGATGTGGTGCTGGAGAAGAGTGCTTAGATAGCCAAAAGGACAAAAGATGGGTCTTGGAACAGATCCAGCCAGAGATCTCCTCAGAAGCCAAGATGATTAAATTGAGGCTAATGTACTTTGGCCATATAATGAGAAGGCATTGATCACTGGAAATGACAATGATGCTAGGAAAGGTAGAGGGGAGAAGAAGGAGAGGAAGGCCACATGCCAGATGGATGGACTCAGTCGGAGGGATACAGGCATGGGCTTGCAGGAACTAAGTAGAGAAGTGGAGGATAGTTTTTTTTTTT
>NW_024833496.1:0-1309 GCF_019175285.1 Sceloporus undulatus
TAAATGTGGATTTTAATATGTTGTGAGCTGCTTTGATTGTCTTGTAACAGAAAAGCGGGATATAAATAAAAGTATTATTATTATTATTATTACTCCAATACCTAAAGGTTTTCCTGATGCTCTAATATAGAGACTCCCTGAGATAGTCAGTATTTGCAAGCAAAGGAGGGCCAAGAGAGCCCTGGAGAGCCTAGCCTTGGGTGGCTTTGGATCGCTGATGCCGCATCAAACTACAAATCCCAGGATTCCAGAGGACTGAGCCAGGAGAGTTAACAGTTTCAAACTTGAATTTTTCTGCAGTGCAGATACAGCCTAAGCTGGTTGTAAAAGGGTAGAAGTACCCAAGTCTGGTTTTTACCCTCTTAATAATGGTTTTACATTTAAAAAATAAGCACTTTTTAAATCTAATCCTTATTTTTGTTGTTTGTTTCTATATTTGTTTGTTTCATTCTTGGTAATATGAGATGGTCTGGTTTGTCAACTTCCTTCGTGAGTTAAAATCTCTTAATCAGGAAACTGGGGAGACTTTTAAAACCTCCCAAAGGAGCTCCTTTTGGCCTTTTTGGGGGACTAGCCTCCTCTTAGAAGCCAAAGCCCAATGTTTGTGAAGAAGAAGAATAAGGCTTGTATTAAAACTATCCTCCTCATTTCTGATCCATGTTAAAAGCCATGTTCCCCAGAAGGAGCAGAGCTGTGTAATAAGAAAACCCTCTCAGAAAAGAGACACAAAAGACACACAAAGAGACACACTTCCTTCCTTTTGGCCCAAGGAGCCTGGCCTCCTTCTGACTCTGGAGCCTCAGGAGAGAAAGAGAAGCCTCTGTTCAACTGAGGCCTCAGAGAAGGTTACAGTCACAAGCCGCACAAAATGGCCACCAGAACACAAAATGTGTGTCTGGGGCAGGAGGCGGGGTCTTCCAGCTGCTCTGCCCCCATTGGCCAGCCTCAAGAAGAGGAGGAGCTTCTGCTTCTCTATTTAGCTCTGCGCGCGGAAGAGAGAGTGAGGAGAAAGGAGTAGAGTTTTAGAGGGAGAAGGAGACAGACAGGAAGGAGAGAGAGAGAGAGAGAGAGGAGTGGAGGGGCAGCAGAGAGACAAGGCCTGGAGCCACTAGGCTTCACTGCTGCCTTGAAGTCTGGCTGGCCTGGCTTGGGTCTACTGCTGCTGGTGCTTTCCTTTGGCCGCTGCCATTAAGGTGGGGAGGAAGGAGGCCCAGCAGCCCTTCTAGGCAAGGCCCACACTCTCTGAAGGTGGGAGAGTGGGAGTCCCCAAAGGGGATTTCAATGCTTTTAATGGTGGCTCTCATGCTGT
>NW_024833497.1:0-1309 GCF_019175285.1 Sceloporus undulatus
GAATGGTTCTCCCATACAGGTATACATAGAATGCTTCTGCAATGTAGAAATACATAGAATGCTTCTCCCATGTAGGAATACATAGAATGATTCTCCCATGCTGGGATACATAGGATAATTCTCCTATGCTGGGATACATCGAATGTTTGTCCCTTGCAGGAATACATAGAATACTTCTCCCATTCAAATATATATAGAATGTTTCTCCCATGCAGCAATTCTTCTCCAATGGAAGGCTACATCGAATACTTCTGCCATTTAGGAATACATAGAATGCTTCTCCTATGTAGGAATATATTGATTAAGTCTCCCATGCAGGAATACATAGAAGGATTCTCCCATGCAGTAATACACAGAATGATTCTGCCATGTAGGAATAGAAAGAATGATTCAGCCATGTAGGAATCCATAGAATGGTTCTCCCATGCAGGAATATATTGTTTAATTATCCCACTCAGGAATTCATAGAATGATTCTCCCATGCTGGGATACATAGTATCATTCTCCTATACTGGGATATATACTGGGATATACTGGGATATAGAACGTTTCTGCCATGCAGCAATTCTTCTCTAATGCAAGGATACATCGAATACTTCTGCCATTTAGCAATACATAGAATGCTTCTCCTATGTAGGAATATCTTGATTAAGTCTCCCAGGCAGGAATACAGAGAAGGGTTCTCCCATGGAGTAATTCATAGAATGATTCTGCCAAGTAGGAATGAAAGGAATGATTCAGCCATGTAGGAATACATAGAATAATTCTGCCATGCAGTAATACATAGAATGGTTCTCCCATGCTGGAATACATAGAATGATTCTCCCATGCAGGTATACATAGAATGTTTGGGCAATGTAGGAATACATAGAACACTTCTCCTATGCAGGAATATCTTGATTAACTCTCCCATGCAGTAATACACAGAATGATTCTCCCATGCAGGAATATATTGTTTAAGTATCCCACTCAGGAATTCATAGAATCATTCTCCTATGCTGGGATACATCGAATGTTTATCCCTTCCACGAATACATAGAATACTTCTCCCATTCAGATATATATAGAATGTTTCTCCCATGCAGCAATTTTTCTCCAATGGAAGGCTACATCGAATACGTCTGCCATTTAGGAATACATAGAATGCTTCTCCTATGTAGGAATATATTGATTAAGTCTCCCATGCAGGAATACATAGAAGGATTCTCCCATGCAGTAATACATAGAATGATTCTGCCATGTAGGAATACATAGAATGATTCTGTCATGCAGAAATACATAGAATGGTCCTCTAATGCAGGTATACATA
>NW_024833498.1:0-1309 GCF_019175285.1 Sceloporus undulatus
AAGGTTTCTCCTTTGCCAAAGTTGCCTAGTTGTAACTGACTGTAGGGTTACAGTTGACTAAAATGGTGAAGGGTCTGGAAACCATGAAGCCCTATGAGGAAGGACTAGGGAGCTGGGGATGTTTAGCCTGGGAAAGAGAAGGTTAAGGGGTGATATGAGAGCCCTGTTTAAGTATTTGAAGGGAGGCCATACTGAGGAGGGAGCAAGCTTGTTTTCTGCTGCTCCAGAGAACAGGACCCAAAGGAGCAATGGATGCAAGCTCCAGGGAAAGAGATTCCCGCTTAACATTCAGAGGAACTTCCTGGGAGTAAGGGCTGTTCGACAGCTGAACACACTCCTTCCTCGGAGATTATGGTGGAGTCTCTTTCCTTGGAGGTCTTTAAGCAGAGGATGGATGGCCATCTGTCAATGAGGATGCTTTGACTGGGAGTTCCTGCATAGCAAAATGGGGTTGGACTGGATGGCCTTTGAAAAGTCTTCCAGTTCTACGATTCTATGATTCTTCCTAATATTTCGGGGGGGGGGATCTCTTTTCCTGTTAAAAGTATTCCAGTGGGTCCTCCAGAGTCAGAACTTGAGCTTTTAAACACAAAGTGCTGGAGAACATTAAAAAGGAATTTATAGTATCTTGTATTTTCTCGTTCCAGCGGATATTTCTTTCACCGAGAGATGGGAACTTTTCAAAATTCGATGTTTGATTTTTCTGGGGGAAAAATATTGAGGTAAAGATCATTGTAATAGCATACAGGCATCTGGTCAGAACTTTAAAATTTGCAAAAAGGATCAGATAGGCCCAAGACAGATGGGCCGAAAGGGCCGTGGCAGTGGCAATACTAGGTTCCGGACTGCGCAGCAACCACATGGTCCAGAATCCTGGTATGTAATGGTAGCAACCTGATGGCGGCGTCCCACCCACACGGGTGCCACCATCTTGACATAAGGGACTCACAGCATCTGCATGTTGCTGTATGTCCGTTACATTATGAGTACAAAACCCGTGCACCGTTAAAAGAACCTGGAAGAACCGGATTCTTTTTGCTCTGGAGGGACGTTGCACGGTCTGCGGCTGCGGAATCCCTCTGGGGTTAAAACAGGTGCCTGCAGATAGGGTTGCCATAAGTGAGGACCTCCAAACCGGGACAAATGTAGGACAAATGCAGGACAACATTTTCAAATGTAGGACACATTTTATAAAAATGGAGGACACGCAAAAAAATTGAGGCTTTTTTAGAAATGTTAATATAAATGCATGTTTCTTAGGTATGATCAAAATGGAGGACATGTTGACATTATTTGTAGACAGATCACG
>NW_024833499.1:0-1309 GCF_019175285.1 Sceloporus undulatus
TCTTGATAACTTACATTGATGGTAAGTCTGGGTAGTGCTTGTGTTACATGTGTTCTGAACCACTGGTCTGGGTTTCTGTTAGCTGCAGCTAAATGTGCAAACATTTAAGATTACTGATTTTTCAGTCACACAAATGCAGTATGTTGGAGTTAAATCTAGGATAGCTCTTTTTGTAGAAGACAAACGGTTGCTGTTGTGATCATCAAGTGATAAACATCATGTGACGTCAGATATCAGATCCTGGCAAATTGTCTAATAGAGCTAGAAATCACATAACCAATATCCAAAACAGATGTTGAGATCAGTGTTGCCAACAAGCCTCGGAGATAATTCCCGGAAATGTTTGTCCAAAACCCGCTGAATCCCCCCAGATCACATGGAATTTTCAGTCACAATTCCCAGAAAATTCCCATAATGTTAAAATGGTGAATGTTTTGCAAATAAACGTAAACATAATTGAATAAAAATAATTGTAACTTATTTCAACTCTCAAAATCACCATTGAACAAAACAAAGAATCTTTCAGTCCTTTTAAGATATTTATTTTGACATGAAGGGGGTTCAGGAAGCTTTGTGCCAAATAGAAAGGTGTTCGGCTGCAACCGCACTGCAGAAATAAATCCAGTTTGACACCCTTTTAATTGCCATGGCTCAGTGCTAGGGAATCCTGGGAATTCTAGTTTTGTGAGAAAGAGCTCTGGTGCCACAATGAACTACAATTCCCATGCATCTGAGGAAATACGCTTAAGTCTAGGAAAGCTCATGCTGCCAACTTTTCTTTCAGTGAGACTCAAAGGTGCTACAAGATCTATCTCTCTATCATCATCACCATTATTATTATCATTATTAAATCCAAATGCTGCTGAAGAACTGGACTTAAATTGGCAACACTGATATCCTGTAGACTCATTCTCTGGGACTATGATCTGGAAGCCTGCAGGCAATTCCCTTGTTCAACTAGGGAATCCTGGGAATTGTAGTTTGTTGTGACATGTTGAGACACTGCTTTTACCGGCAGCCAGGGCTCCATGCATGGAATTCTGGGCTTGGTGGTTTGTTGTGCCCAGAATCCCATCACAGCAGGGCGCCTTGCAGTTAGAAGCAGTGCCAAACTGGATTATTTCTGCAATATGGAGGGCAATGGAAAAGAGAACGAAAAGAGAGCCACAAAACAAATTTCTTGGAAGACAGGGCAGCAGGGGTGCCAACTGACCAGGTGCTCTGCCCATGCTCAGAGGCATATTTAATCACTAACACACACACACACACACTCTCAGGGACATAATCACATTCACATCACACAACTAGT
>NW_024833500.1:0-1309 GCF_019175285.1 Sceloporus undulatus
CCTGATCCAGCAAAGATGGAAATGGCTGCAGGCCGCCCCTTAGAGGCTGTCTGCACAGCCTGTATGTTAGCAGTTATTAACTTTAAAGTGATAACTGTGCCTGATTTTAAACCAGAAAAACTGGCAAACACACACAAATGGCTCATTCAACTCCTTCAAAGCCTGATTCCTCTCAGTGCACCTTTGAGGGGAATCACTGAAGAGCTGCCGCCACCACCATCATCCCACCCAAACACACAGGACCTTACCACATAGGGCACAGAAGTAGGGTCAGTTTGCATTGGTCGATGCGTATTCACATTATATCGCATCGTTCATTCACACCCGCGCTCTCTGAATACGCTTTGCCGATTCATATTTGCGTCATATCGCATTGTTGTTTCACACCTGGGTGGCCTTCCGAATCGAGGTTTTGCAAATCGGCCAATGCGTATTCAGGCAAAGTGAGGCAAGTGCAGATTGGATTACCACATCAGCCCAATACAATGTGTATTGGCTGATTCGCATTGGCAGCCTTGCGCATGTTCTGTGGGGCTCTGAATGGGGCGCAACATTTTTAACTTCCAGGGTGAAGAATGAGGTCACTGTTTAGCACGAGAATTGCTGCCTTTAGCCACTTACGAAAGGGGTATGCACCATCGGTATATATGTGTGTGTGTATGTATGTATATGTGTGTGTGTGTGTGTGTGTGTGTGTGTATATATTATATATTATAATACTATATATCTATCCACACGTGCACACCACACCCACCACATATACCACACATCATTACATACTTATCTCTATACACATACTGGTACAGCCAAAAAGTGAGGATGCCTTTTTTAGTGTACACACACATTTGTCGTCTGAGTGTTACACACACACACACACACACACACACACATATAGATACACACACATATACACATAGTGGTACAGCCAAAAGTGTGATGCCTTTTTTATGTGTACACACACATTTGTCTGTATGAGTGTTTATAAACCGCCCTGATCTCAGGAAGGGCGGTATATAAATAAAAATTTTATTTATTATTATTATATACACACACACACACATACACACACACACACAGATATACACACATATACACATAGTGGTACAGCCAAAAGTGTGATGCCTTTTTATGTGTACTCACACATTTGTCTGTATGAGTGTTTATACACACACACACACACACACACACACACATATATACACACACACACATATACACATCTTTATCAATGACCTGGATGACAGAATTGGGAGCATACTTATCAAATTTGCAGATGACACCAAATTAGGGGGAATAGCTAATACCCCAT
>NW_024833501.1:0-1309 GCF_019175285.1 Sceloporus undulatus
TGAGTGTGTTGTTTGGAGGAAACTGCTATCCCCAAATGGAAGGTTATCAAAAATACACAATTCTAGTCATTTGCATAATGCTTGCACCATATAAAGTGGCAAGCTTTTGCCTTTAAAAATTGTATGCCATTTCAAAACTATGCCCAAAAATGGAAAGATGTTGTTATTCGAACAAAAGAAGATTAGCTGATGAAGATAATGGAATGTGCCAAAAATGGATAAATTGAAATATTGATAAAGGATAAATCCCTGAAATTTTAACAGAAGGATTAGGAACACAAGGCAGGAGGAAGGATGTTGCATAAAGCCAAGGAGAGCAGATAACTTCAGAACAGTGATCCTTGAACAAAAGAACTACAAAGGAAGATTGGAAAGAAAAACAGCAGAGCTGGAATGTCTCCACAGCTCCAGGCCATCAGAAGTGGGTTGAATAGAGACAACTTTTTCCTGGCACACTACACACATTTCAACACTGTTTATCCCCGTCCTCTTGAGGGCACCCTTGGCCATAACATCTCCTATCTGGTTCCCACACTAGATTCCAATACTCATTCATGTGGTTATCTATTCTACTTGGTTTTAGGCAACATCCTTCCTCTTGCCTTTGTCCCCCAATGACCATTATTAAAACTTTGCCACATCATCCCCATACCTACAAGGATTTGAATTTCAATTGATATTATCTCACAACTGTCTTACATAAGTCTGTCTCTGGACTCCCCACTCCACCCCATGCATCTGAGGAAGTAAGCTTAAGTCTACAAAAGCTCATGCTACCAGCTTCTTTGTTTCAGTTAATCTCTAAAGTGCTACAAGTCCCTGTTCCAAAGGAGTTTGTCAATGTACACCAGCAATATCATTCACCACCCTTTGACACTACAATCCAATCTTCAGCTGTGAGTCAGGTTGACAGTGTGCCCCAACCCCTTTTCTCCATCCTCTCCTCCCTCCATTCTTCAGCAGTGTCCCTCTGTCACCAGCAGCCATCCTCTGCTCATAAGCAGAGCCTCTTGGTAAATTCAGCTAGACTCAGCAGTGGAATTTACCCTTGAGATATGGAGATATGGATAATTCCATACATGTGCCCAAAATGACACTGCTCCATTATACATAGAATCATAGAATCATAGAGTTGGAAGAGACCGCAAGGGCCATCCAGTCCAACCCCCTGCCATGCAGGAAATCCAAATCAAAGCATCCCTGACAGATGGCCATCTAGCCTCTGTTTAAAGACCTCCAAGGAAGGAGACTCTATCACCCTCCGAGGGAGTTTGTTCCACTGTCAAACAGCCCTTACTGTCAGGAAGTT
>NW_024833502.1:0-1309 GCF_019175285.1 Sceloporus undulatus
ATTGGATTGGAGGTGAGTGTACAAGAGATTGTGAATTTGATGGAAGTCGGAGAGGAGAGCTTGCAAATATTTGTATTAATTTGCAATTCAAAATAGAGAACCTCCAAGGGTTTCAATGAAATCAACTGTGTTTGTGACTTATTTTTAAGTGTGAAAAGTGGTCAGTGCATTGCCAGTATATATATCTGGATATTTATTTCCATACTCTGCTATGTCATTGTTGAGCTGCATCTGGGAGCATCACTTGCAGATTGTGCGGAATTCAGAGCCAAGAAGGATCCAAGAGCTATGTGCTAATCCTTTTTGTCTGAGATATTTGCACCAAGCACCCATTGCATTCAATTCGGTTTCTGGCCATTCTTCCCCCCAGGAAACATTCTAAAGTGAGTAAAACCTTTTTGAACACTCAGTTTCTGCCCCCAAGCAACAATACCAGTATAAATATCTGCCCCGACTGGCTGTTCTTTGACATCAGTCCAATTACAGACAGTCTGGCAATTTACATGGCTTAGCACCTCAGTGCACTCGCCAACCCCACTTGTCGCAGGATGTCCTGACTTCTCTTCCCATTTCGAACCCTCAGCAATTGGAATCAAGATCTGCCTAGGTAAGGCATTGCCATTATGAAAGTCTTACATCTCTTTACCATTTACACCTGTTCTTGTTCATGTGTGTGAATACTTACGTGTGTGTCTGTATTTTGATTTTCCCCGAAATCAAACATACAAACCTATTTGAAATGCTTTTGGAGTTCTGTATGCTTCTGGGCGTGTGTCCTCCTTTCCTCCCTTCATAGATATTACTCATAATTGCTAAATTGAACCCCTAAATATGTCTGAAAACAAGGATTTGAGCTGGTTCTCAGAAGTTCAGTCAAACCAGTTCTTAAAATCTGTCAGGATGGTGGCTGCCTCCCAATCCCCAAGGCTCCATCCCAGAGGTCCCTTCTTTTCCGCACAGAGCTAGGCGATCCTGGCTTGGCTCCTGCCTTCCCCTCCTGGCTCCCAGAGGCCTGATCCCCTTCCCTTGCTCCCTCTGTGCTCCAACCTTCTCTCTTGCCCATTTGCACTGCTTCAGCATTTCACCTATAACATCTCTTCCCTGCCTTTCTGTTTTTCACATTCCCTCCATCTCTCTATCATAGAGACATACCCAAAGCACCTGATGCATAAAAAGGACATTTTCAGGCCCATTTGTTGAGAAAGTAAGGATAATAATTATACAAATAATTCATTAGGAAAGGCAAAGCACCGGGGTGGGGTGGGGGGAATCTGGACTCCAATTTTGGTGAGGGTCAGCAGCTAAAAAG
>NW_024833503.1:0-1309 GCF_019175285.1 Sceloporus undulatus
TTAGGATATCCACCCACAAAAGAGGAGGAGCAAAGAATGCAACTTCCCTCTCCAAAATCTCTCTTCTACAGTTTCACTTTCAAACAAGCTCTGGAACCACTGAATTCCTGCAATGTTGAGCTTCTTGTTCTGTGAGAGATAAGGAAACCATGGAGTTTATCACACTGGGTTTAATTTCAGCATTAAAGAAAGATTAAAGCACATTTAAAGCATCCCGCATTTAAAGCTTTCCGCAAATAAAGTGAAAATGGCAAGTGGTTGCGTGAGTGATTATCACATGCAATTGTGCAAATAAAGTGATATCAGAAATGCATTGTCACTGAAGTCCCGAAAGTAAAAAATGTGTGTTAAGCATTCTTTGTGACCACTTTAATGGCAGGTGTTGTGAGAAGTTGTGTGAAATCGTTTCGCATAATTACACAATTTTTCTGGGATATTCACGGGATAAACTCCAGATCTCTTTCGTGTGATAAACTCCCATGAGAGATAAAGCAAGAGGAAAACTTCCTTGTATGCAGTTCCTGCATTCATTTAGATTGGCTTATTTAAATATAGCTGTATCATACTACTAGCAGCAAACATCACAGAGCTTGAACAACTGCTAAGAAGATGAAGGAAGAAAGTGCAAAGGCAGGCTTGCTACTGAACATAAGGAAAACAAAAATAATGACCACGTATAATCTACATAAACTCAACCTAGGTTCAAAACTGCACTGCAGCCATAATCCAGTTTGAGACCGCTATAACCGCTCTGGCTCAATGCTAGGGAATTCTGGGAACTGTAGTTTTGTGAGACATTTAGCCTTCTCTGTCAGAGAGAACTCTGGTGCCACAATAAACTACAATTCCCAGGATTCCCTAGCACTGAGCCAGGGAAGTTAAAGCAGTCTCAAACTGGGATATTTCTGCAGTGTGCTTTGGAACCTAAACAATGAGGAAATATAAATAGTCAGAGTTCTCATACCAAGGTTAGAAATTGATTATTTATTTATTTTATTTATTTGGAGTATTTATACCCCACCCTTCAGCCGCTTACATACTTACATACATATATACATATATATATACAGTGGTACCCCGGGATACGAATGCGCCGCCTTACGAAATTTCCGGGTTACGAAAAAAATCCATTGAAAAAAAACTGTTCCGGGTTACGAAGGTTATTTCGGGTTACGAAAAAAATTTTGGTGCTTTTCGGCGCTTTTTCGCACGAAATCGCGGCTTTCACTATTAGCGCCTATGGCTTTTTTGGCTTACGAAGATTTTCGGGTTACGAACGCGGCGGCGGAACAAATTAAATTCGTAACCC
>NW_024833504.1:0-1309 GCF_019175285.1 Sceloporus undulatus
TGGAGCTCCTTCCTGGTCCGTGGAAAGGGCGCCCTAGGCGCCCTGCCGCGGATTGAGGATGTCACGTCCGCGCCGCCCCGTCTAGAGGCGGCGCGGCCGTGACGTCCTCACGGCGGCGGCCATGTGGAAGGGCCACCGCCGTTTAGTGCATGACGGGCACGCACTAGGGTTAGGGCGGTGCGGAAGCACCACCCTTTTATAACCCTAGTGTGTGCTCGTCATGCACTAAAATGCCGGTATGTAACCGGCCAAAGTCTTGTTTCTTTTTTCTTGGTATTATGTCTGTTTGTTTGTAGTTGTATATTTTGAGTAAAGATATTTTTTTAAAAAGACGGGCCAAATAGAAACTCACCCTCCCCAAGTACACTGTCCCGCAGCTCCTGGACAAATCTGGTGTCCCACCTCAAGCAAAATATTGCCAGGGCATCCCTCATCCATTATTGTAAGCCAGGAGAGGAGAGGGTCACTCACCAAAGAGGTCATCCTTGGCCAAAGCGTAGAGGATTCGGGAGGCTCCGATCAGGTTGCTCATGGCAGCTGAGAGCGTAGAGCAATAGACACCAATGATGACGAAAGGGGGCCAGATGTTGATGTCCCTCAGGAAGCTGTAGTCTCGCTGGAGGAGAAGCCTGGGGAAAGAATGACAACATGGAGAAACAAGATTGCACTTTGGGGGTGGGAGGCAAGTGGGTTTATTCTTAAGGGTCTCGGGAATCCAGGGTTAGGACAGGCAGACATAGTCCTAGAAAGAAATCCGTGATCGCTCTGCTTCCAAAGAGGTTGCCCTGTTCCACCCCATTGCAAAGGTCTGTGACACCAGGGACATAGCTAAGGGGGAGGGGGAGGTCCGGGTGGGTTCCAGACCCCCCCCTTCTGTTAGATACAATGAATGGTGAATGCTGCCGTGCCGTTGCACCTAAGCCCCATTATAATAGTGGCACTTAGTCTGGACCCCCCCCCCCCCTTCCCCCAAATCCTAGCTACATCTCTGGTGACACTTTCAAGGGTAACAGTTTTATTATGCTATAGTCTTGTTTGAGTGTTGAACTACAACTCAGGAGGCCAGGGTTTGATTCCTTGCTCGCCTATGAAACTCATTGGGTGACCTTTGGCAAGTCACATTCTCTCAGCTTCAGGGGAAGGCTATGGCAAACCTCCACTGAACAAACCCTGCCAAGAAAACCCCGTGATAAGTTTGCCTTAGGGTTGCCATAAATCATAAATTACTTGAAGGTACACAAACAACAGCATGCACGCGCGCGCACACACACACACACACAATTTAATACAAATATATACACATAACATA
>NW_024833505.1:0-1309 GCF_019175285.1 Sceloporus undulatus
TAGACTATAGCAGTGTTTCTTAAACTTGTTCCCAGGATTACAGCTCCCCCGTTTACTGACCCGTAAAGTCCAAACCACTTGGAAGAGCAGAGTTTGTGAAACACTGGTCACTATAGCAAAGCCTTTGACTGCATAGATCACGAAAGGCTATGGAAAGCCCTTAAAGCCATGGGAGTACCAACACCTCTGATAGTCCTGATGAGGAATCTGTACTCAGGAAAAGAGGCTACTGTCAGAACAGAACATGGAGAAACAGAATAGTTCTCAATTGGCAAAAGGCTGCCTCTTATCACCCCAACTGTTCAGTTTACATGCAGAAAATAAATGAAGAGCTGGTTTGAAAAGGAGGAGGGAAGATAAGAGGAAGGAACATCAGCAATCTTAAAATACATGGACGATACGATACTACTATCAGAAAACACCATGGACTTGGGACAATTACTAAGGAAGATCAAGGAAGAAATTGCAAAGGCAGGCTTGTTACTGAACATAAAGAAAACAAAAATAATGAATAGCGAAGATCTACATAAATAGAACTTAGATAATGAGGAAGTGAAAAGGTTTTTTGTATCTTGGAGCAAACATTGATCAGAATGGGAAACTGCAGTCAAGAAACCGAAACAACACTATGAATGGGAAGGGTAGCCATGAAGGGACTGGAAAGGTCCTAAAGTCTAAAGATATACAACTGAACACTAATGTCCAGTCCATTCTATTCTCTATTGCCATGTACGGCTGTGAGAGCTGGGCAGTAATGAAAGTGGATGAGAAGAACATCAATTCTTTTGAGATGTGGTGCTGGAGAAGAGGGCTGAGGATACCGCAGACAGTCAAAAAGACAAACAAATGGATCCAAGAACAGACCAAGCCTGAAATCTCCCCGGAAGCCAAAATGACTAAACTGAGTCTGTTGTATTTTGGCCACATCATGAGGAGACATGAATAATTAAGAAGGAGAGTAATGCTAGGAAAGTTAGAAGGGAGTAGAAAGAGAGGAAGGCCGCATGCCAAATGGCTAGACATAATTCGGGAGGTTATGGGGCTGAATCAAGGGAACCTGAGCAGAGCAATGGAGGATAGAGGGGTTTGGAGGTGTCTCATCCACAGCGTTGCTGTGAGTCGAAGGCAGCTAATAACAACAGAGCAAGTAAAGACTTAAGGGTTTTATTTCAGCATCAGCTTCTGTGGTTGTGATTCATTTCGGCTGCATCTGCACTGCAGAAATCATCTCATCTGACACCACTTTAACTGCCCTGGCTCAGTGCTATGGGATTCTGGGAATTATAGCTTTGTGAGTTTTGTGTTAACC
>NW_024833506.1:0-1309 GCF_019175285.1 Sceloporus undulatus
AAAAATGAAACTTGCCAATGGAATACAGTCTACAAAATATGTATAAAACAATAGGTAATAATATAATATAGAATTGGTTAAAATAAGCAGGCAACAATTTAAAAAATCAACATCAACTATCCAATCAAAAATCAGATAGATAATCACACAGTGCCTGGGAACGCTTCCCTGAACAGGATAGTCTTCAACTCAGATTTAAAAGTGGCCAAAGAAGTGATGACCCATGTTTGTGGGGGAATAAGGTTCCAGGAGTGAGGGGCTGTAAGTGAGAAGGGACAAATGTGGGATGAGGCAGTGGAGATCCTAGGCTGGGACAGCAGATCTTCACTACTATAATGGAGGGTACGAGTGGGAATGTACGGAGAAAGAAGTTCAGATAAATAAAGAGGGGCCAGCCCATAAAGGGCTTTAAAGGTCAACAACAGAAGCTTATACTGAATACGGAAGGGAAAGGGGAGCCAGTGAAGGGATGATAATAAAGGAGAAACATGGTCAAAGTGGTGAGCATATGTAATGATGCGTGCCGCTGAATGCTGAACGGAAATTAAAGGATGAAGATGAGAGAGAGGAAGCCCTGCCAGAAGGAAGTTGCAGTAATCTAGTCGGGAGACCATCAGAGTGTGGACCAGAGTCTTGACAGTAGAGGTCGAGAGAAATGGATGGATTTTGCCAATGCTGTAAAGAAAGAATCTACAGGCTTTGGCTGTGGCCTGGACAGAGAGGAATCAAAAGTGAAACCAAGACTGCAGGCTTGCTGAACCAGTCAAATAGAGGTGTTGTCAACAGAAACAGAAAAGGAGTATTGAAGGGAGGACTTAGGTGGAAAGACCTGTCTTGGACATGTTGAGCTTCAAACGTCGGTGACACATTCACTGAGAGACAGCTGTAAGATAAGATGAAACTTGCAGTTCAAGACTTGGAGAAAGGTCAGGGGTGGAAAGATACAGCTGAGTGTCATCAGCATACAAAAGATAGGAAAATCCAAAAGGGCTGATAAGTTTTTCTAGGTACAATGTGTAAAGAGAGAACAGTAGGGGACCCAAAACAGAGCCCTGAGAAACTCCAACAGACAAGGGAACAGAGGATGATGTCTGACCACCTGTGACCACTGCAAAAATCTATCTGACAAATAAGATTTAAACCAATCAAGAACAGAGTTTGAGAACCCAAGGTCAGAAAGTATATCAACTAAAAGACAGTGGTCCATGGTGTTGAAGGCCACAGAGAAATCAAGGAGAATAAGAACAGAGTAAAGGCCATTTGCCTTGGCCCATAAAAGATTGTTAGAGATCTTTGTGAGGGCCATCTC
>NW_024833507.1:0-1309 GCF_019175285.1 Sceloporus undulatus
CGATAATTATTATGTACCAGGGGGTCGAGGGAGGGCTTTTTTAAAATAGGTTTTACAATGGCCAATTTAAGTTCTGCTGGAAATTGGCCCTCCCTCAAGGATGTATTAATAATCCGGTGTAGCAACGAAGTTGCCGCCGGCCCCCCCTGGGCTGCTAGCCACGAGGGACAGGGATCGAGAGAGCAAGTCGTCCTCCGAACACTTCCGAGGATCTTGTCCACATCATCGTTACTCACCAACTCAAACCGATTCAGTTTAATAGAGTCCACGGAGGCTCTGGACACCTCTACCCTTGGTTCTGCTTGAATGTCGGCATCAAGACCTTCGCTTATCCGAGAGGTTTTATCCGCAAAAAAGTCGTTATATTGGTCACAGCAGGCCTTAGAAGGTTCAAGGATCTGGTTCAGGGTAGGAGGGAGCTGAGTTAGCTCCCTGACCACCCTGAACAACTCTGCCGGACGCGACTCCGCGGACGCAATACGAGCACCATAGAACGAATTCTTTGCTGCTCGTATTGCCTCTCCGTAGTCCTTTAACCGAAGGTCTAGGAGAGCCTTGTCGTCTAAGCAAAGGTGTTTCCGCCAACGGTACTCTAGCCGTCGCAGTTCCCGCTTCCTTGCCCGGAGATCTTCCGTATACCAGGGCTTACATTTGGAAGCGGGCCTGAGAGGGCGCTTGGGAGCGATGCTGTGTATAGCCCTTGAAAGACCGGTATTCCAAATACCGGTGAGGGCATCAACAGAGTCGCCGTCGCTTCCAACCATGTACCCCTCTAAGGCCTCTTGGAACCTCTCAGGTTCCATCAGCCTTCAAGGGTGGACCATCCGAATAGGTCCACCACTCCTGGGGGGGATCTGGGTAGAGACCTTGATTTTAGCCTCTACCAGGAAATGATCCGTCCATGACAAGGGGGAAATATTAACTATCTCCGCCCACGGATTCTCCACATCCGAGCAGAAGAACAAATCGAGAGTATTACCTGCACAATGTGTGGGACCCTGTATCAGCTGGGACAGGCCCATGGCCGTCATGGTCTCCATGAATTCCCGAGCCGCACCGGATAGAACATAGCTGGCCGCAAGAGGGATGTTGAGGTCACCCAGGACAAGTAGCCTGGGTGTCTCCAACATCAGATCTGCGACCAGCTGTGTCAGCTCGTTAAGGGAGTCCGGTAGCGCACGGGGTGGCCGATACTCTAACAGAATCCCTAGACTGTCCCTAGCCTTTAGGGTCAAGTAGATACACTCAATATAGGACGTCTGTCGGATGTGGTTCCTGATGAGGGACACGGTGTTCCTATGTATCAAGG
>NW_024833508.1:0-901 GCF_019175285.1 Sceloporus undulatus
AGAGCCCACCCCTCTTATTGTGTGGAGGAGACACAAAAACCTAACCATCTAACACAGCTGTTCATCCAGAAATCATATATTTGGATATCTCTGTCTTGCCATATTTTCTTTCTTTCTTTCTTTCTTTCATTTCATTTTTTTTCATTTCCTTTTTGAAAGAGGTCCCTGGAATTCTATGCTGGCAGAAATGACTGCAAGAAATGACCATGTCATACCTTCCAACATTTCGCAAATGAAAACTAGGACATGTGTGACCAAGCAACATCAAAGTGTGATCAAGAGAGCAAAATCTATTAATGAGGAAGCTAGGAGAGGCTACAGCAGTTTGTTTTGGCCTGAGCCTACTAGGAAGGGCAAGGTTCTGTCTTCTCTATCCTTTCCCTTGTTAACTCAGTGCCACCTATCTTTGCACTTTGAACTTAGCTTGTAGCAATTGAATTCAAAGATACAGCCATGTTAAAAGATTATCACACATAGGGTTGCCATAACCTGGCTGCAACCAGGTTTTTCCCGGTTTTGGCGGCAGCTGCCCGGTCACGGCACGGGTGCAGCCAAAAACCGGGAAAAGCCCGGTTGCAGCGGGGTTGCTAGGCAACCCTCGGGGCCTCGCTGGCCTCCTCCTCCTCCACCACGCATGGCCACGTGGAGGAAAAGGAGGGCAGCGAGGCCTGGGGCGGAGGAGGCTGCAGGGAGGCAGCGCCTCTTGGGCGCAGCCGCGCCAACCTCCCCGCCTCCCTGCAGCCTCCTCGCCTCCTTCCTGGTCTCCACGGGGGCCAGGAAGGAGGCGAGGCCCTGGCCATCGGCGGCGGCCTGCTCGCCTCCTTCCTGGTCTCCGCGGGGGCCAGGAAGGAGGTGAGGCCCCGGCCATCGCCGGCGGCCTGCTCGCCTCCTTCCTGGTCTC
>NW_024833508.1:1001-1309 GCF_019175285.1 Sceloporus undulatus
ATAACCCGGCTGCAACCAGGTTTTTCCCGGTTTTGGCGGCACCTGCCCGGTCACGGCATGGGTGCAGGCAAAAACCGGGAAAAGCCCGGTTGCAGCGGGGTTGCTAGGCAACCCTCGGGGCCTCGCTGGCCTCCTCCTCCTCCACTACGCATGGCCGCGCGGAGGAAAAGGAGGGCAGTGAGGCCTGGGGCGGAGGAGGCTGCAGGGAGGCGGCGCCTCTTGGGCGCAGCCGCGCCAACCTCCCCACCTCCCTGCAGCCTCCTCGCCTCCTTCCTGGTCTCCGCGGGGGCCAGGAAGGAGGCGAGGCC
>NW_024833509.1:0-754 GCF_019175285.1 Sceloporus undulatus
TTTCCGATATCACTTTATTTGAGCAAATTAGCCCCAGTGTGATAAACTCCTTAGAGAGTGCTGAGTTCACTATTAAGCAGTATAGAAATGTACATGCTATTGCTGTTAAGGGGACCCCTTTATTTTTCTAGCCATGAGACGGATGGGGAGAAGGATTCTCCATCTCCTTCTCTTTTTCTCTTCTAGAGCAGTGATCATCTAGGAGTAGCTGTGATGGCCATACTGTATAGCAAATCCAATAACAGCCAAACCATGATCCCGTTATTGGAGCTTCGAAAGCTTGCAACAGGTAATTGTGCATTTGGTTGGCCCGATAAAGGCATCATTGTTTGGACGTTACTAGAACCATGATGGTAGGGATGTCCTCACCTAGCCACCTCTTCCTCTCAGGATCCACCCAAACCCTTTCGAGGGTGGGTGTTTCCCACTTTCCCCCCTCCAGCTCAGAAAGGAGAAGAAGGAAGCCCATAAGAAGCAGCAGAGAGGCTCCTTTTGGGTCTGCAGAGCAGCAAAAGGCAAGCACCAAGCCCACCTCTGGCTCAGGAGGAGACCCAAAGCCATCTCTTCCTTTTCCTCCTCTCCACCTCCACCTCCTCACTCTCTCTTCCACCACCCCACCTCCACCACCTCCCCATCCGACCTCCTCTTCACCTCCTCCAATACCACCTCCACCTCCTCTGCACCTCTTCTCTATCTCCATCCCTCATCTCCACCTCCTCCACTATCACAGCCCCATCTACTTTCTCTCCATCTT
>NW_024833509.1:854-1309 GCF_019175285.1 Sceloporus undulatus
TCCACCTTCTCATTTTTTCCTCCTCCTCTCCCCCTCCTCTCCTTCCCACCTCCTCCTCCTCCTCCCCTCCAACTCCACTTCCTTCCCTTCCTCCTCCTCTATCTCCACCCCTCCTGCTCCTTTCTACCATTCCTCCTCCTTCTCCACCAATTCCTCCTCTTCATCGCCCCACCAGGTCCTCCTCCTCCTCCTCCTCCTGGGGCTTCGGGCGTAAGAGCTCCAGCAGCGACCCAGGGAGCAGACCTCGCTGGCCTCTCTCCATCCCGACCAGCCACCGAGGGCTGGCTAGGAAGGTGGGTAGCTTTTTGGGTGGGTGGCTGGGTGGCTGTCCCTCCGGCTGCGCCTCTGCAGCCCTTCTCCCCCGGACGAGGCAGAGGGACCCTGCGAGGGAGGCAGGCAGGCAGGCAGGGAGGGAAGGATGGAGGGCAAGCAGCAGCAGCCGCCTCCTTTGGGGG
>NW_024833510.1:0-1309 GCF_019175285.1 Sceloporus undulatus
TGACTGTTTTGAGGGGAGGTAGGAAGATCCAGTCCCTTGATCATGGGCTTTTTTTTGGGGGGGGGGGGAGGTTTGACCTTCCTTTCCAGAAAACATAAACTATTCTCCACAAAAATGGATGCAATTGGTCTCCAAATAAAAACAAAGACACGTATATCCACTGAAATCATGAACTTGAAGATGCATACTCTACATTTACCCATAGGAAGATGGGTGGTAGTGTTTCTGAGCATTGGCAGTGTAAATAATGTCACAAAATAACAAAAATATTGTGAAAAATGTATTTCTTACATGCTAAGAAATTCCTGGAATGATGAGAATCTTTGCATTTCAGGATTTATTCTATGAAAAATTCACACAGAGTTGTGCACAGAAAACAACATTTTTCGACTGATCTAATAGACTTTCCTGCATGAAACACAATATTTTTTGCAGCTAAAGTTGGGGACTTAGGAGTTGTGCCTACAGCCACCCCTTTTAGAGCCAGATGGGGGCCATGGCAGCTGCATGCTGCAGCCCTGATCTGGCCTTTCCACAACGTAAAAAGAGTTCAGAATAATACCAAACTGCAAATAGTCTTTGAAGACTAGTTTTCAAAATAATTTTTTTTAAAAAAACTTTCTCACATAATGCAGCAAATAGCTGAAATTACATCCTTCACCAAGGAAATTAGCAATAATTACATTCCTATTCAGCATCCTACCCACACATCCTTGTTTAGCCAGTCTGTCTGCTCAACACACTCTAGAATAGATCTATGTTACTGATATTATCTTATTAGTAGACCTGACATCTGGAACTCTCTTCCTGGGCATATTGCACTTTACATGATGAAGAGCTTCTTGGGCTCATTTGCACCTGAATACTGAATGGTTACAGGTGAGAGCCCCCTCTGAATTAGGGCTGAACCCTGAAAACTGTCCACTTTTTTGCACCTGGGCCTGGGACACCAGTTTGTTCTCTTTTGTTGTCCTCAACTTCCTTGGTAAGTAATCTTGCTGTGAGTTCTTTCTTGGACTTAATTATGGAGTATACACCTACTACCATATCTTTTGGCCTCTGACACTCCTACTTCCTAGAATCATAGAATCATAGAGTTAGAAGAGACCACAAGGGCCATCCAGTCCAACCCCCTGCCATGCAGGAAATCACAGTCAAAGCATTCCCGACAGATGGCCATCCAGCCTCTACTTGAAGACCTCCAAGGAAGGAGACTCCACTACACTCCGGGGGAGTTTGTTCCACTGTCGAACAGCCCTTACTGTCAGGAAGTTGCTCCTAATGTTGAGGTGGAATCTCTTTTCCTGCA
>NW_024833511.1:0-1309 GCF_019175285.1 Sceloporus undulatus
GCAAATGACTTTGCTTCAAACTCAGTTGGCACTAATTAAAGCAGTGTGTCCTAACCCCATTTGGGACTTTCAGCCCTCACCTTCCCCATTTCAGCCTCTCTAGACCAAAAGAACTCTGCAGAACTTAAAAGCCTCCATTCTTATTCTAGGCTCAGAAGTGGTTAATAAGGGAGGTCCTTTGCAGTCCAGGCCTCTGGCCACCCTCTTTGGGGTCCCTTCTGACTTTGGGGCCCTTTCATCTTGGATTAGGGATTCCCTAAAGGCCTCCAACTGCCAAGTGCTGAGGAAGAGGCAGCCATTTTGTGTTCCGGTGGCCATTTTGTGCTGCTTCTGACTGTGGGGAATAATATTCCAGAACCTTCTCTGAAGCCTCAGTTGAACAGAGCCTCTTGTTTCTCTCCTGAGGCTCCAGAGAGAGAAGGAGGCCAGGCTCCTTGGGCCAAAAGGGAATCAGTGGCCTGTTACAGACAGGCCAAAATAAAGCTGCTTCGAGTCACTTTGGAGGTATGGTATTTCAATGATGCATGCGTCCTAAGAGTCCGAAAGCCACACCAAAGCTGCACTCCAGTCCTTAGAACAGTAGTGTGGCTTTGGTGCGGCTTTTGGACTGTTAGGACACATGCATCTTTGAAATACCATACCTCCAAAGTGACTCGAAGCAGCTTTATTTTGGCCTGTCTGTAACAGGCCAGTGTGTTTCTTGGTGTGTCTTCTGTGTCTCTTTCCAGGGAGGGGTTTCTTATACAGAAATGGGGAGGATGGTTTTAATAGAAGCCTTGTTAGTCTTCACAAACATTGGGCTTTGGCTTCTAAGAGGAGGCCAAAAGGAGCTCCTTTGGGAGGTTTTTAAAATCTCCTCACTTTTCTTATTAAGAGATTTTTTAGGAAAGAAGGAAGTTGTCAGAGCAGACCATCTCATATTTCCAAGAATGAAACAAACAAACATACAAACAAGAACAACAAAAATCAGGATTAGACAGAAAAACAAACTGCTTATCTTTTAAAAAGTAGAACCATTTATAAGAGTAAAAATTAGCTTTTGGTGCTTCTACACTTTTACAACTGACTCAGGCTGTGTCTGCACTGAAGAAGTAATTCAGTTCAAAACTGCTTTAACTTTCCTGGCTCCATCCAGTGGAATCCTGGGAATTGTAATTTGTTGCAGCACTAAAGCTCTCTGGCAGAGGAGGCTAAGTGTCACAAAGGGAAAAACCCCAGGATTCCATAGCAATGAAAGGTTAAAGCAGTATCAAAGTGGCTTATTTCTGCAGGTCCTCCTGTTCATTCCTCCCCTCAGTCTCTCTCTCTC
>NW_024833512.1:0-324 GCF_019175285.1 Sceloporus undulatus
CTGGTGGAGGCAAAAATCAAGGCTTCTACCCAGATCCTCCCCGGGGGTGACAGGCCTATTAAAATGGTCCATTCTCGAAGGCTGATGGAACCAAAAAGGTTCCAAGAAGCCCTAGAGGGGTATACAGTTGGAACCGACGGCGACTCTGTTGATGCCCTGATTGATATCTGGGATATCAATCTTTCTAGAGCTATACACAATATCACTCCCAAGCGCCCTCTCAGACCTGCTTCCAAAAGAAAGCCCTGGTATACGGAAGATCTCTGGGCAAGGAAGCGGGTTCTGCGACGGCTAGAACACCGCTGGCGGAAACACCAGCGCTTA
>NW_024833512.1:424-1309 GCF_019175285.1 Sceloporus undulatus
GAGGCAAAAATCAAGGCTTCTACCCAGATCCTCCCCGGGGGTGACAGACCTATTAAAATGGTCCACCCTCGAAGGCTGATGGAACCAAAAAGGTTCCAAGAAGCCCTAGAGGGGTATACGGTTGGAACCGACGGCGACTCTGTTGATGCCCTGATTGATATCTGGGATATCAATCTTTCTAGGGCTATACACAGTATCGCTCCCAAGCGCCCTCTCAGACCTGCTTCCAAAAGAAAGCCCTGGTATACGGAAGATCTCCGGGCAAGGAAGCGGGTTCTGCGACGGCTAGAACACCGCTGGTGGAAACACCAGCGCTTATCCGACCAGACTCTCCTAGACCATCTCTTGAAGGACTACGGAGAGGCGATACGTGCAGCTAAGAATTCGTTCTATGGTGCACGTGTCGCGTCCGCGGAGTCGCGTCCGGCAGAGTTGTTCAGGGTTGTGAGGGAGCTAACTCAGCTCCCTCCTGCCCCGAACCAGATCCTTGAACCTTCTAAGGCCTGCTGTGACCGATTTAACAACTTCTTCGCGGATAAAATATCTCGGCTAAGCGAAGGTCTGGACGCCAGTATTAGAGCAGAGACCAGAATAGAGGTGCCCAGAGCCTCTGTGGACTTGGTTAAGCTGGATCACTTTGAGTCTGTGAATACCGAGGATGTGGACAGGATCCTTGGGAGTGTTAGGAAGACGACCTGCTCTCTCGATCCCTGTCCCTCATGGCTGGCGGCTCAGGGGGGACCGGTGGTAACTTCAATGTTACACCGGATTATCAATACATCTTTTAGGGATGGGCAATTTCCATCAAAACTAAAATTGGCCATTGTAAGACCTTTATTAAAAAAAGCCCTCCCTTGACCCCCTGATGCATAATAATTATCGGCC
>NW_024833513.1:0-1309 GCF_019175285.1 Sceloporus undulatus
GTCAGGACCCAAGTCATGTAGGGCTTTAAAGGTTAAAACCAACACCTTGTATCTTGCCCAGAAACTAATGGGCAGCCGGTGGAGGGATTTAAGAACCTGTGTAATGTGGGCAGTTTAAGAAGTGCCTGTAACCAGCCTGGCTGCCATATTCTGTACCAACTGAAGTTTCCAAACTTGGCACAAGGGTTGCCCCATGTAGAGTGCATTACAGAAGTCAAGCCGAGAGATGGTCAGCGCATGTACTACTGTTTTGAGGTCTCCCCGCTCCAGGAAGCAGCACAGTTGGCATATCAGACAAAGCTGATAACAAGTCTCCTGACCTTTGCATCCACCTGAGCTGTCAGATGAAGGGATGAATCCAGGAGCACTCCCAAACTGCGTACAAAGTCTTTCAGGGGAAGTGTGGCCCCATCCAGAACTGGCTGACATAACTTCATTCCCAGATTAGGGGTCCCTATTACAAGTATCTCCATTTTACCTGGATTCCGTTTGAGTACGTTTTCCCTCATCCAGTCCATTACCACATTAAGACAGGCATTGACAGTAGAGACGCAATCCTTAGTCACTGCATCAGTCTGAGACATAGAAAAATATATTTGGGTGTCACAGTGTACTGATAACATCCCGCCCCATGTCTCCGAATGATCTCACCTAACAGCATCAGGTAAATGTTGACTAGCATTGGGGACAGAGTCGCTCCTTGAGGGATGCCCGACTTGAGTTCCCTCTTGGCCGAACAACTGTCCCCAAGCGACACCATCTGGAATCTGCCAGAGATGTAGGACTTGAACCACTGGAAAAGAGTTCCCCCAATTCCCAACTCTTCCAGGCGTTCCAGAAGAATACCATGGTCAATGCTATTGAAGGCCGCTGAGAGGTCCAAGAGCACCAGCAGGGTCACACTTCCACATTTGAAAGAGCTTTCAATGCTCAGATAGAGATCAGCGACTAAGGCGACCACGGACGTCTCAACTCTGTAACCTGCCTTAAATCTGGTATGAAATGGATGTAGAAAATCCGTTTCTTCCAAGACTGCTTGAAGTTGAATGGCGACTGCCCTCTCGAATACCTTGCCTAAGAATGGTAAGAGCCAAACTGGCCTGTAATTGTTTCTGTCCAGGGGGTCAAGGGAAGGCTTTTTTAGAAGTAGTTTAACCACCACCTCTTTGAGGCAAGATGGAAGACAGCCTTCCCTGAAAAATGCATTAGTTATATTTTAGCAGCATGTTGATGGTATCTCCCCGTGGATGGCCAGCAAAGACGGATCGAGAGAGCGAGTCGTCTTTTGCATACTCCCAAGGAGCTTGTC
>NW_024833514.1:0-1309 GCF_019175285.1 Sceloporus undulatus
GAGGATGGGGAATTGGAGAGGGCCCTGGTTATGTCCCTGTAGCTAGATGTGAAATGAGGGCATGACAAATAAATAAACAAATAAATAACCTGCTGAAACCTCCAGAGTTCCCCAGTGCTTTTCCCCATCATCCACCCCTTTCCCAAGAAGGCTGCATCTGCACTATAGAAATAAGTCACTTTGAAACTGCTTTAAACACTCAGTGCTATGGAATCCTGGGATTCTACCTTTGGGACACTTAGCCTTCTCTGCCAGAGAGCTCTCATGCCACAACAAACTAAAATTCCCAGGATTCCACAGGACAGAGCCAGGAGAGTTAAAGTGGTTTCGAACCGGTTTATTTCTGTAGAGCAGATACAGCCTAAATCAGTTGTAAAAGGATAGAAGCACCCAAGTCTTGTTTTTACTCTCCAAATACTGTAATGGTTTTCCTTTTAAAAAATATGTAGTTTGTTTTAGTCTGTAATCCTTATTTTTGTTGTTCTTGTTTGTTTCTATTTTTATTTGGTCATTTGAGATGGCTTCCTTCTTGAGTGAAAATCTCTTAATAAGAAACTGATGAGACCTTTAAAACCTCCCAAAGGAGCTCCTTTTGGCCTTTTTTGGGGGGACAAGCCTCCTCTTAGAAGCCAAAGCCCAATGTTTGTGAAGAATAAGAATAAGGCTTGTATTAAAACTATCCTCCCCATTTCTGATCCCTTTTAAAACACATCTTCCCCAGAAGGAGCAGAGCTGTGTAATAAGAAAACCCTCTCAGAAAAGACACACAAAGGGACACACTTCCTTCCTTTTGGCCCAAAGAGCCTGGCCTCCTTCTCTCTCTGGAGCCTCAGGAGAGAAAGAGAGGCCTCTGTTCAACTGAGGCCTCAGAGAAGGTTCTGGAACATTACTCCCCACAGTCACAAGCAGACAATAAAATGGCTGCCAGAACACAAAATGGCCGTCAGGATAGAAAACGGCTGCCTCTGCCTGAGCTAGGCTTGCCATATCCCGCCTGGAGCGGGACTTTCCCAGTTTGGGGCGGGGCCACACAGTCCCGCCCTGGTTTAGCCCCTCCCCTGGGACCTCCCCCCCAGCAAGGCCCTGGAGGCAGCTCCACCCCTCCCCATGGCTGTGTGCCACCCTCCCTGCCAGGCTTAGCCTAGAGAGCAGGTCTTAAAGACATCTGCCACTCAGAGCTATTGCCAGCCCACTTGGTATATATGTCTTGCAAAAGGCCTGACCTTCCAGGTTACAGTGAGCAAAGAAAAAAAAGGCCATCAATAGTTCCTGTTTCACTGGGAGCCTAAATGCCTCCTCTTTTAAATGT
>NW_024833515.1:0-1309 GCF_019175285.1 Sceloporus undulatus
ATCATGTTATCCTTTATACCTTCTTCTTCCAAATCCCTTTTTAACAATTCTTTATAATATTTTGATATCTTCTTTTTCTGTTTTTCACAAATTATAACGTCCCATTCATTTTTTCCTCTTTCTATTCCTTCTTTCCAATCTTTCTTAAACCTTTCCTCTAGTTGTTTGTATGGGAACCAGTCTATTTTTATCCTCTCTTTTTCTAATTTCTCTCTAGATTTCATTTTCAGAGTTACTCCCTCTCCTTCTTCCAAGATCTTTTCATATGTAATCCATTGTTCTTGTGTCTTTTTAAATCTTCCAAAGTGTGACTCCTGTGGTGAAGTCCACTTTGGTATTTTATTGTAAAAATTTTTCTTACCATGCTCCCAAATTCTCAACAAACCTTTTCTTACTACATGATTTTTAAACTCCTTGTCCTCTTTCCATTTTTTATATACTAAATATGCATGCCACCCATGCTTAATGTTATGACCCTCCAAATTCAACAATCTCCCATTTTTCAAATTAATCCAATCCTCTACCCATAACATTCCACATGCATAATAATATTTTTGTAAGTCCGGTGTTCCCAAGCCTCTTCTCCTTTTGTCATCTATTATATTATTCCACTTTATCCGTGCTTTTCGACTGGCCCAAATAAACTTCGCTAGTTCTTTTCTCCACTCTTGAAAACACTTATCGCTATTAATTATGGGGAGATTTTGAAACATAAACAAAAATTTTGGGAGTACATTTGTCTTAATTACAGCTATTCTACCAAACAATGATAAATGTAGTCTAGACCATCTCCCCAAGTCCTCTTTGATCTCCTTCCATTTTTTCTCATAGTTGTTGACAAATAAGTCTCCAGTTTTTTTGATATCCAAATTCCCAGATAATTTACTTTATTTTGGACTTTAAATTTTGTGATTTCTTCCAATTCTTTTTCTTCTTTTTTAGACAGATTCTTAATAATCATTGCTGTTTTTTCTACATTAATTTTAAATCCTGCCGCTTCTCCAAAATCCTGTAACATTGTTCTTAATTCCCTTATACTGTTTAGAGGATCCTCTAAGAAAACAACTATATCATCAGCATATGCTTTTACTTTATAACACTGATCTTTTATTTTTACACCTACTATATTTACATTTTGTCTTATATCTTGCAACAGGACTTCCATTATCAGTATAAACAATAATGGAGATAGCGGACATTCCTGCCTTGTTCCTTTCTGCACATCAAATTCTTGTGATTTTTTCTCCATTCACCATTACTAAAGCTTTCTGTTCTTTGTACAACTCTGTAATCCATTTCAGAAAAGATT
>NW_024833516.1:0-1309 GCF_019175285.1 Sceloporus undulatus
ATAACATGAGTTGGTTTACTTTTTATCAATTAGTGGAGAGATTAAAAGCTGATTTAAAAATTTATGGAATTGAGGAAGGAGAGAATAAATTAGATGAGATATTACTGTATTCAAAAGAGGCAACCATAGCTAAAATATATAAATTATTGTTAAAAAGAGAGACAGAAACGGAAATAATAAAGGAAGCCTGTGTGAAGTGGTCGCAAAATTTTGGATACTCTATTTCCATTGACACCTGGCATAAAACATGGGGACAAGATCTAAAATTCACTGATAGCATGGACGTTAAAGAGAATTTTTACAAAATGCTTTATCGTTGGCATTATTCACCTAATAAAATTGCAAAGATGCAAGGCAGTAACATCAGTAATTGCTGGAAATGTCAAAGTAAGCAGGCTACATTGTATCATGTTTGGTGGACATGTCCATCAGTTAATAAATTCTGGAAAGAAGTCCATGATTTAACACAAAAGATTTTACAAATTAAGATTAAATTTAAACCAGAGAGTTATCTTTTGAATATTATTGTAGAAAAACAAGAACGTAGATATTTGAAAATTCTATTATATGCTTATACGGCAGCGAGATTATGTTATGCCCGGAAATGGAAAGATAAGAATATCCCTACAATGCTGGAATGGCTGGAAAAATGGCTAAGTATGGCTCAGCTAGATAAACTAACTTTGTTAAGAAGTGATAGATGGTCTCAAGATTGGGAAAATGACTGGGAAAAACTGTATGAGTTTGTAGGTAAATATAAGTAAGTTAGTGGATACGGACTATGATTATTGATTATAAAACTTTTGTGTAAAGATTATATATGGGACGTTATCAGGATTGTAATGTATATCATTCCAGTAAACTAAGTATATATCTACGGTTGGAAGGGAAATGTTTATGGAGAACAGAGTCGTGGATAATAGTCAAATCATACAGATCGATAAAGACAATGTTAAAAGAGGGTTATTTTTTTTCAGCGTTGCTTGATAAGAAATTAATGCTCAAGAAAACATTGTATATAGCAGAGGGGGTGGGGATAGGGTGAGTTTATTTATGGGGAGGGGGAAAAAAAGATTAAGTTCAAGACGTTGGAAATCTTTGTACAAATATATTTCGGAGGTTATGAATTTTTGCTAAGTCTTGAGCAAATAAATAAATAAAGGAAAAAAAATAAGTATACCTACTTGACTGAGCAACAGATATGTGTTCTTGGTAGCAGGATTTCACTTGAACTCTCTTCTTTTAGCATGGGGTGTGTGTGGAAAACATAGCCCTCCAAATGTCACTGGAGTGCATTTCCATCATCACT
>NW_024833517.1:0-1309 GCF_019175285.1 Sceloporus undulatus
AGGGTATATGAATGACCCAGGTAATACTACAGCCAAGGCTAAATGAGTGTTCTTCCTTTTCCCACGTCCTCTGCATTTTCTCCTGCACCAAGAGACAAAGGAGGTCTCATTGCATCAAAGTAGTAAGCCAGTTCTCTCTGCTTGCCCTCACCATGCTTCCAGCCACCCTCCCTATCAATTCACCCCCGGATTGTCCTTACTTTATCACTGTTTTTAGTAGTATGTAGGTGTAGCTCCTGTCAAAAAGTGATTTATGACCCTTTGGCCCCGCCCCCTAGAATGATTTATGACCCTTTGGCCCCGCCCCTTTGAACCCCTCCCCTAACCCCTCCCCTTTGGCCCCGCCCCTGGTCCCGCCCCTAGAATGATTTATGATCCTTTAGCCACGCCCCTGGCCACACACCCCTAGAATGATTTATGACCCTTTGGTCCTGCCTTTGGCCCCTCCCTCAAGAATGATGGATGACCTGTCAAACTGATGGGTGTGTCCTTACCCCGGAAATGCTAGGGCGGGACATCCGTGCCACGTGACAGACCCAATCCATGGGGGCGTGGTCCTCCCCCTCCCCCTGCCCTCCCAGGGGTTCCCATTAGCCCCTTGAGGGGCACGTGATCCTCCTGTAAGACCCCACCTCACCACGCCCTGGCCAATGGTTTGGTCCCTACGAGAATCACGTGGTCTGCGCTAGCCAATAGAAGACGGGCAGCAGAGATC
The DNA here is from genome assembly GCF_019175285.1 of Sceloporus undulatus. Taxonomy (NCBI): domain Eukaryota; kingdom Metazoa; phylum Chordata; class Lepidosauria; order Squamata; family Phrynosomatidae; genus Sceloporus; species Sceloporus undulatus. The sequence goes on from NW_024833517.1 coordinate 716, forward strand.
TCTAGGCCGTATCAAGAAGCTGCCATTCTATGCATGCCCAGACACGTTCTGCGGAGGCAGCATGGAGGTACCGAGCACCCCACAGCGTTTGGCTAGACCTTCTACAAGCCGGAGAATCAAAACCACAATGATAACATCCTGGCCCAACTACCGCGGGCCCGTACCCTTGAATATTCGTCCTAAAAAGGAACCGAAAGAGCCTGAAAAGACACCCAACATTATGGATTTCATTGACGATTCCTCAGAACTCGAGTGTGATTGCGGTTGCAATTTAAAATCCATTCTCCAGAAGAAGGAAAAGAAGGAAGTTCCCGACACTCCACAGAGCCCTGACGAACCAGATGGCGCAGTACTTTCAAAACCCGCCGCTCAGATGGAAGAGGCCATGGAAGCGGGAGATCGCAACCCATCACAGCCTTCCCATGTGGAAGAAACTATGGATGAAAGTGTGGATTCCGGCTACCACAGCGTAATGGTAAGTTGATAACATCTAAATACTACTACTACTAATGATAATAATAATAAATGTTAGTAGTTTGGTTAACGTTTGGGAGAGGAGTGTGTTGTTTTCCAAAAGAATAAATTGCTTCTTAT
>NW_024833518.1:0-1309 GCF_019175285.1 Sceloporus undulatus
AGAGAGAGAGAGAGAGAGACTTGTGTGCACACAGAGAACACACCACTTCATACACTGCAGCTCCATAGTTAAAATCCCAAAGCTTGCCTAAAACATCTTCCCCTGCAAGTGGAAAGACAGGAAGGAGGAGACCAACTGGACCTCCTGTGAAAGCCTGGAAACAGCCATGGAGAAAGCTCTCCTGAGTCCCTACCGACCATGCCTGTGAAGCTGGTGGGACTGAGAGAAAGCCCTCCCCTGCAGAACTTAAGGCTCATGCTGGTTATATAAGGATTTGATAGTGGGCAGGGGGGACTTTCAGATATATGCTTTATTTGTGATCTGGATAAAGTTTGTAACCAGTAAATAAAGAGCAAACCCTATGTGAACCAGATTCAACTGGGTTAAGTACTACTAAATACTATGTATTTTATATGTTACACATATGACTGCTCCCCTTTTTTGTAAATATAAAATCTAAAAATTCTTCTTCGTGGTCTCTGTGAATTGCACAATTGAGTTTTTTTGTGCCTGCCAAGAGCAACCCAGTTGTGTGGATTTACAGATGACCACTCAAAGAACTATAAATAAATACTGATAATAAAACATTAATTTCTACCCCGTTTTTTTGTCAAAACACTACAGTTACAGGTAAGCAACCTGTCCTTACCTTGTTTCTTGCTTTCAGCATAACACACAGATCCTTGTTAGCTGGCAAACAGTAGAATTCTTCTGCATGCTATTGATGAGGTTGTTCAATAATCCTTGTAATTTATTTTTAATCTCCTACAGGAACACATATTTGCCCAAAAATTCTTGCCACAGATTTACAGTTACTGAGATTGCCAATCTGATAAACAACAGACTGATGAGTATCTCTTTGGGGCAGAATTGACAGAGATAGTAGAGGAAAACACAAGGGGCAAGAACTTAATGATCTTTTGTCATTATTAAGTCTTTGCCTTTTATACATGTAGCATGAATGCTTGCTTCTCTTTGTCAGCAGTTGTTTACAGATACTTATTTGTGTTCATGGTTCAGGTTAACTATAAGCCAAAGTGAATTAAAATCTTGGTTGATCATTGGTAAAATTAATTATTTGTGCTATGCATGACAGTTGTCCTGTCCAGATTGTGTGAAAACAGTTAAATCTCCACAAAGACAAAATGCTCACTTGGTCTTGATCTGGTCTACTCACTATCTCTCTACCAAACTACTGCTAGGGTGATTGTTAGACCAATTTGAGCTCTCTGCTGGAAGAAAGGTAGGCTATAAATGAAATAAATAAGGTGAAATGGAGAAGAACTATGTATGCCACCATGGACTCCTT
>NW_024833519.1:0-1309 GCF_019175285.1 Sceloporus undulatus
TTTTTTCTAATAAGCAGTAATTATTACTAGCTCCCTCACTTTACTTCTATATGACTGCACAAAATTTGCCTGCTTCAACTACTTCAAATTAGGTAAAATATGGCACACATTTGACCCCCCCCACACACAAAAAACCCTAACAACCCACAACTTGATATTCTTTGTTTAGTGTAAGTATAATGTTCAATTATCCTAGCAATCCCACCTCAGTGTTTCTGTTTTTGTCTGTGTGGACAATAATCTGCTGCAGCAGGAAAACTGAATGTGTAAATTTGTTTTATTGTCTGTGTATGTGCTTAAAGCATTTGAATGTTCTTTTCTTCTTCTTCTTCTTCTTCTTCTTCTTCATTATTATTATTATTATTATTATTATTATGCTTTATTTATATAGTGCTGTAGATTTACACAGTGCTGTACATACAAACAATAAAATAAATAAAATAAACCTGCCCATGGTGTACAATCTAAGAAATAATAGCATAATACATATAAATAATACATAACAATACAGGAAAGGGTTCAATAAAGTAAAGCAGGCAACAATTAAAAATGTCAAGTAACAAATAATAGTCACACAATGCCTGGGAACACTTCTCTGAACAGGATGGTCTTCAACTCAGTTTTGAAACTGGTTAAAGAAGTGATGAGCTGTGTTTGCGAGGGAAGAAGGTTCCAGGAGTGAGGGGCAGCAAGTGAAAATCCTGGGCTGAGACAGCAGACCTTGACTACTAGAACGGAGGGCATGAGTGGGAAGGTGAGGAGAAAGAAGGTTAGATAAATAAGGAGGGGCCTTTGGACCCTTTTAAAATATATATATATATATATATATATATATATATATATATATATACATACACACACACACACACCAATATATAAATTGTTTTTGTTTTTTGTTTTTTGTTCACTTCTTTAGAAATCTTTACTGCAGTCCTTTACTCACTTTTCTAAGACCCAGTCCTATTGAACTCAAAGGGACTGAGAGAGGCAGACTACTGTAGAGAGCCAGCATAGTATATGGTTTGAGCCTTGGACTCTGACCCAGCTCAGTCACGTAAACCCACTGGATGACCCTGGGCAAGTCACATTCGCTCAGTCTCAGAGGGTGGCAGAAGAATGGCAATGGCAGACTCCCTCTGAACAAACCTTGCCAAGAAAACCCTATAATTGAATCATAGAATCCTACAGTTGGAAGTAGGGATGTAAAGAATATTCTCCAAAATTCGAAAATTAGGAGAAATATGCCTAATTCGACAATTTCTATAACATTTTAGAGAGAAGAAATTTCTGAGCACTTCTCAATCAATGA
>NW_024833520.1:0-1309 GCF_019175285.1 Sceloporus undulatus
CAGGTTTTGTGTCCCACTTTCCTCCCTCCATAGATATAATTGCTAAATGGAACCCCTAAATATGTCTGAAAACAAAGATTTGAGTCGATTCTCAGAAGTCTTCTCAAACCAGCTCTTAAAATCTGTCAGCTTCGTGGCTGCCTCCCAATCCCCAAGGCCCCTCTCTTTTGGTGTTTCTCCAATACTGCCTCACTAAACTACAAATTCATATATTCTACAGGATGTTGCTATCACAATTAAACTACGCTTGAAAGGGATATAGGACTCCTAGTAGACTACCAGTTGAACACGGGCAACAGTGTGATGCAGCAGCTAAAAAGGCCAATGTGATTCTAGGCTGCATCAAAATGAGTATAATTTCTAGACCAAGGGAAGTAATAGTGCCAGTCTATTCTGCTTTGATCAGGCCTCACTTGGAATAATCCTGTGTCTGGTTCTGGGCCCACAATTCAAAAAGGTTGTTGACAATTGGAACATGCCCAGAGGAGAGCAACCAAAGTGGTGAAGGATTTGGAAACCATCAAGCCCTATGAGGAATGACTTAGGAAGCTGGGAATTTTTCCTGGAGAAAAGAAGGCTAAGGGTGGATATGATATTCATGTTTAAATATCAGAAAAAGTTGTATTGATGATGGAGCAAGCATTCTTTCTGCTGCTACAGAAAAAAGGAGACACCACAATGAATGCAAGCCACTTAGAAAGAGGTTCCACCTAAACATTAGGAGGAACTTTGGGACAGTAAGAGCTCTTTGACAGTGGAATATACTCCCTTAGAGTTTGATGGAGTCCTCTTCTTTGGAGGTTTTTAAACAGAGGCTTGGAATGTGTATTCCTGCATGACAGAAGAAGGTTGAACTGGATGGCCCTTGTGGTCTATTCCAACACTATGATTCTGTAATTCATAGCACCAAGATAATTAAGCACAAAAGGGACCTCAGTCTTCATAGAAAGGAGAATGGATTACGGTTCCTTACCCACAGAGGCCACATTATGATAATTCTCTATCATCACATAACTGTACAGCAGTCTCTGCTTCTTCGTCAACAGTTTCCATTCGTCCTCAGTGAAATAGACCGCCACATCCGCAAAGGTCACCTGCAACAGAAAATAGCCCTCATCCAGAGAGTGACTAAGCAAAAGGGGAGGAAAGCACATGGTGCATTGCAAATATTATTTCATCACTTCACAATTCAGTCCAGGAAATAAACTTTAAATTCTGTCAGCAAGAAAAAAGGTACTCCCTGTGAGATCCAGTTAGTCTCGAATCCTTTCAATATAATAAACAAATAATTTAGGCCATGGCTAAAGAA
>NW_024833521.1:0-1309 GCF_019175285.1 Sceloporus undulatus
TTTTCGGGTTACGAAATTAGCCGCGGAACGAATTAATTTCGTAACCCGAGGTACCACTGTAGATGTGTTTACACAGAGCTGCATGCGCAGGTGTGGGCATGGATGTGCACCCATTGAAAAGAAGTCCCACATTTTTTTGCTATCTGTGGGGGGAGGACAAAACAGATCGCCCACGGATGGCAGGGGACAACTTTATTTTAATGTCTTAATCATCGACTTTAAATTTGTATAAATCATCTATGGTCATTATTTTTGTTTTTGTTTTTTAATGTTCAACTATAAATCTGCCCTTGTAGATTTCTTCTTGGCTTTCTTCAGTAATAGTTCCAAGTCTTTGCTATTTACTGTTAGTGGTATTGTTTCATCCGGATATCTTAAATTGTTGGTGTTCCTTCCTCTAATGTTCATGCTTCCCTCCTCCAAGTCTAATCCTGCTTAATATATGATTTGCATATGATTTGCTCAGTGTACAAGTTGAAGATAGGGTGATAGCATGTAGCCTTCCTTGACCCTTGATAATTGGAAATCATTCTATTTCTCTGTATTGTGTTGTGATAATAGCCTCCTCTCCTGAGCAGAGGTTACATATCAAGACAATCAAATGTTGTGGCACACTTATTTAAAAGTGACACAAACAGTTTCGTGGTCTACACATAATCAAAGTCTTTGTTATATTCTATAAAACATAGACTGTTTTTCTACTAAAAGTCTTTGGTACACCCCGTTATGCAACGTATGTTTGCAATATGATCCCTAGTGCCTTTTCCTTTCCTGAAACCAGCTTGAAAATCTGGAATTTGTCACTGCATATAGTGCAAAAGCCTTTGTTGTAAAATTTTGAGCATCACTAAATTTGAACTGGAAATTAATGCAATGGTCCTGTGACTACCGCAATGCCTGGTATCCCCTTTCTTGGGGATTGGAATATATGAAAGTTTCCAATTTGTAGGCCATTCTTTTGTTTTCCATATTTGGTGACAGATTTTAGTTAAAAGGTAAATTCTGTCTCTGTAGTTTGAAGCACCTCTACTGGTATGCCATCTGTTCCTGGTGATTTATTCCTCCCAGGTGCCCTGAGTGCACCTTCCACTGCACTTTCTAAAACTGGAGCGACCCCTGGTGGCTGAAGGTGCAAACAGAAGAAAGTAAATAAGATATACAAAGGACAAAAGTTAATTAAAACTAAATAAAAAATAAAAATAAAATAAAAATAATAAAATAATAATAATAATAAACAGGGCACTGAGAGTAAGTAAAGACAGGGACTGCTCTAAAGTTTCTCAAAGACTTAAAACGTCTGCTGATTAAA
>NW_024833522.1:0-1309 GCF_019175285.1 Sceloporus undulatus
GCTGCCATCGAATCCGTAAGAGTCCAGAGAGTCAGGGACTGATGAAGGAGAATGACAAGCTGCAAAACAATCGGTACGTCATGGACGGATGAATATCGAAATCGGGTGCCTATCCAACAGGTATGACCCAGGAGAGTCAGGAACCAACAAAGTTTGAAGTCAGGCTGCTTTCCAATCGTAATGAGTCCAACGAGTCAGGGCACGGTGAGGGTGAATGTCAGGCTACAAGCCAATTGATAGGAGTTTGGAACGCCATGGACATATTAATATCGAAATCGACCACCTATCCAATTGATATGACCCAGGAGAGTCAGGGATCGACGAGGTTCAAAGGCAGGATGCCATTATATCTGTAAGACTTCAGAGAGTTAGGGACCGATGAAGGAGAATGACAGGCTGAAAGCCAATCGGCATGACTCTGGAACGTTATAAATGTATATATTGGGCACCAATCCAGTCGGTATGACCCAGGAGAGTCAGGGATCGATGAGGTTCGAGGTTAGGCTGCAATCGAATCCTTAAAACTCCAGAGAGTTAGGAACCAATGAGGGTGATTGTCAGGCTACAAGCCAATTGGTACAACTCTGCAACGTAACGAATATCGAAAGTGGGCACCTATCCAACAGGTATGACCCAGGAGAGTCAGGAACCAACGAGGTTTGAAGTCAGGCTGCTTTCCAAACGTAATGAGTCCAGAGAGTCAGGGAATGATGAGGGTGAATGACAGGCTACAAGCCATTCGATACGACTCTGTAACCTCACGCATATCGAAATCGAGCACATATCCACTTGATTTGACCCAGGAGAGTCAGGAATCAAAGATGTTTGAAGTCAGGCTGCCTTCCAGTCGTAATGATTTAACAGTGTCAGGAACCAATGAGAGTGAATGTCAGGCTTCATGCCAATCGATACGAGTTTGGATCGTCATGGACATATTAATATCGAAATCGGGCACCTATCCAATAGGTATAACCCAGGAGAGTTAGGGAACGATAAGGTTCAAAGACAGGCTGCCATCATATCTGTAAGACTCCAGAGAGTCAGGGACCAATGAACAAGAATGATAGGCTGAAGCCAATCGGCATGACTCTGGAAAGTCATGAATATCGAAATTGGGCACCTATCCAGTTGGTACGACCCAGGAGAGTCAGTGATCGATGAGGTTTGAGGTCAGGCTGCAAACGAAACCGTAAGACTCCAGAGAGTGAAGAACCAATGAGGGTGAATGTCAGGCTGCAATCCAATTGGGACGACTCTGGAAAGTCACGAATATCGAAATCGGGCACCTATCCAATTGGTATGACCCAGG
>NW_024833523.1:0-1309 GCF_019175285.1 Sceloporus undulatus
CCCCTTATAGACTTTTTGCAAAAAATGAAGAAGAAGAAGAAGAAGAAAAAGTAACATGTCTTGTTAATTTTTAGTTATGAATATGAGAAGGAATGGACTAGCAAGAGCAAGGAATTTGTTGCATTCGTAGGAAATGAATGAATGAATGAATGAAACTTTATTTCTATACCGCCGTTCCTACGATCACGGCGGTTTACAACATGTGATGAAATACAAAAATACAAAATACAACACAATAATCCCCCCATGTTAAAACAATACAAAAACAACATTAAAATCCATCATTCATTCCAATAGTTAAAACCAATTAAAAACAATAAAACAATCCAAATACAATCCAAAGTAATCACCCAATGTGAACACAGTGTGCAGGAGAGAATGACAATCAGGGCATGTGGGGGAAGGCTTGGCGAAACAGGTGAGTCTTAAGATTTTTCTTAAAAGACTCGAGGGAGGGGGCTGAGCGGAGCTCATCAGGGAGAGAGTTCCAAGACTGCGGGGCAGCAACCGAAAAAGCCCTCTGCGCAGTCGCCACATATCTCATCTTCGGAACTCTCAAGAGTTTTCTCTCACCTGACTTGAGAGTGCGGGGCGGATTATATGGGGAGAGGCGGTCCTCCAAGTACTCTGGGCCCAAGCCATTTAGGGCTTTATAGGTAACAACCAATGCCTTGTATTGCGCCCAGAAGCGAATAGGCAGCCAATGCAGATCTTTCAAAATAGGTGTTACATGGCTGGCCCTGGAACTGCCAGTGACCAGCCTGGCTGCCATATTCTAAACCAGCTGTAGCTTCCGGGTTTGGTACAAGGGTTGCCCCATGTAGAGCGCATTACAAAAATCAAGTCGAGAGGTTACCAGTGCATGTACCACTGTTTCAAGGTTCCCCCGGTCCAGGTAGGGTCGCAACTGGCGTATCAGCCGAAGTTGATAGCAGGCACCTCTGACTGTCGCATCCACCTGAAGAGTCAGGTGAAGCGACGAGTCAAGAAGCACCCCCAAGCTGCGAACTGTGTCTTTCACGGGGAGCGTGACCCCGTTCAGGACAGGTGGACAAATCTCCTTCCCGGGACCGGGGGAGCCTATCACAAGCACTTCTGTTTTCTCTGGATTCAGGCTGAGTCTGTTTTCCCTCATCCAGCCCATTACCGACTCCAGACAGGCCTTGAGCGGAGAGATGCCATCCTTAGTCACTGCATCAGTCGGAGACACGGAGAAGACTATTTGGGTGTCATCAGCGTACTGATAACATCGCGCCCCGTGTCTCTGGATGATCTCTCCCAGCGGCTTCATGTAAATGTTGAATAGCAT
>NW_024833524.1:0-1309 GCF_019175285.1 Sceloporus undulatus
GTTAGAAAAATGAATGGTGAGTGCTGCTGCTGCGCCGCACCCAAGCCCCAATATAATGGTGGCACTTAGTCTGGACCCCCCCTTCCTAAAATCCTGGCTACGTCCCTGGGGGCAAAGATGGTGACAGCCCAGCAATACTCGCATCTCAGGGGACAACGTCGCTTCCCTCACTACTACTACTAGGGAGAGAGAGGCAGGTCAGAAACAACAGGCCTCGCCTGAAGGACAAAGAGCCCTCCTTCCGACCACCGTCTTGAGGGGGAGAGAGGCAGGCCGGCAGCAACAGGCCTCAACTGATGGCTTTGACTGCTTTGTACATGGTTTTTGAGGATTTTTGTTGAATTGTATGAGCTCGCTGATGTCACTGATCATGTATTGTATTGCTTTGTGCTATAGCATGTGACATGTAGCTTGTATGTTGTGAACCACTTTGATCTGGAGGAAAAGTGGTATACAAATAAAAATATTATTATTATTATTACTACTACTACTACTACTACTACTACTACTAGAATCAACAGGCTGGCCTGCAGAGAGCCTCAGGAAGCCAAGGCCCTGCTGGTGCTGGAGAGCAGAGGAGGAGGCAGTCGTGGGGCAGACACCGTCCACCTCTTGCTCCCACACCCTTGCCTGGGTCTTCTCCTCTGCCTTGCCCATCGTTCCCCTTGGCACCAGGGACTGGCATGGATATGAAGGGAGAAGGGGAAGAGGCACAGGCGCCCCTGCTGCCCAGGGAAGGGGGTGCCTGCTGTAGGGGCCTCAATGGTCAAGGAGGATGGGGCTGGAAGGGAGGCATTCAAGACGCCTGGGAGGGGACCCAGAGGAAACTGGGGCCAGCAGTGCCTCATTTTAGTTTTAGTTATTATTATTATTATAATAATTATTATTATTTAGTTAGCCAGTTTTTTTTCATTTTGTAGTTCATGATAGTCAATTAAATTCAAGATGTGTCTGATGTCTTTCAGCTGCCTTTTAGGGATGAAACCTCTTTGATCTTTGTGGATAATAGACATTTGTAATATTTAAGATTAATAATAGTAATAATAGTAATAGATTACTACTACTACTAATAGCTTAATAATAATAATAAACACTAATAATATATAATGAATAATAAAACATTACTAGTACTACTTCTAAGTACTGCTACTAGCAATAGCTTAATAATAATAATTAAAGCTTTTATAATAATAATAATAATAATAATAATAATAGATTAATAAAATATTACTACTACTAATAATAAATACTAATACTAATAATAGCTTAATAATAATTAATAATGATAATAATAATATACTACTAATAA
>NW_024833525.1:0-1309 GCF_019175285.1 Sceloporus undulatus
CTGATAGCCCTGTTTAAATATTTGAAGGGATGTCATATTGAGGAGGGAGCAAGCTTGTTTTCTGCTGCTCCAGAGACTAGGACCCGGAGCAATGGATGCAAGCTGCAGGAAAAGAGATTCCACCTCAACATTAGGAGGAACTTCCTGACAGGGCTGTTCGACAGTGGAACACACTCCATTGGAGTGTAGTGGAGTCTCCCTCCTTGGAGGTCTTCAAGCGGAGGCTGGATGGCCATCTGTCGGGGATGCTTTGATTGTGATTTCCTGCATGGCAGGGGGTTGGACTGGATGGCCCTTGTGGTCTCTTCCAACTCTTCTAACAGAATCAAATTTTAAAGGTTCAGTTAGAGAAAGTTGAAATGCATGTATTAACAATCAAATTTTGGTGGGGATAGGAAATCAAATATGTGTTATTTGTGGTTTTATACTGACTGTGATTGCTAATGTGTGGCTGTGAAATATTATTTTTCTTTTAATGTATTTTGTCATGTTTTTATTCTGTTTTCTTTGTAGCAATGATGATGAGGAGGAGGACAACAATAATGACGACGACGACGATGCAGTTGAAAGGAGACAGAAGTTCCATAGTTGAGTCATTCAGTAATCCAGGAGAATGTTGGGATCAAGGGAATCACACCACGATCTAAAGGCCAAGAATAGTATTGCTCTCAACAACCAGTTGGTGTTCTTATCTGCCTTTTGTAGACAGAAATGTCCAGCCATCCCCAGATTCCTGATTTTATATAACAACAACAAGAACAGGCCTCTCCTCCTTATCCTGCTCTGATCCTGAACAGACCTGTTGAAAAGGAGGGCCTGACTAGTCTTCAAGCATCTGCTGATTTTCTCCCACTGGTCAATCTGCTTCTTCCACTTCTTCAGAACAGCTGTCAAAGAGCATGACTCCAGGAGCAGGGACAGAATAGGGGAATTCCAGCACAGAATAAGTAAAGTGATAGTACAAGCATACCTGATTAATCTAAATGAATATAAGTCTCCAGGACCTGATGAACTACATCCAAGAGTATTAAAAGAACTGGCAAAAGTAATATCAGAATCATTGGCAATAATCTTTGAAAACTCCTAAAGAACAGAACAGAAGTCTCAGCAGATTGGAGGAGGGCAAACGTTGTCCCCATCTTCAAAAAGGGGAAAAAAGAGCATTCCAACAATTATCGTCCAGTTAGTCTGACATCTATACCAAGAAAGATTTTGGAGCAGATAATTAAACAGAGAGTCTGTGAACATCTAGAAGGCAATTCTATAATCACAAAAAGTCAAATGGATTTCAAAGAAACAAGCCATGCCA
>NW_024833526.1:0-1309 GCF_019175285.1 Sceloporus undulatus
CAGCATTGTGGGAAATGTTTTTATTCGAAGTCAAACCTATTGACACACCAGAGAATCCACACAGGAGCGAAGCCATACAAATGCCAGCATTGTGGGAACTGTTTTTCTCGGCAGTCAAACCTATTGACACACCAGAGAATCCACACAGGAGAAAAGCCATACAAATGCCAGCATTGTCGGAAATGTTTTTCTTTGAAGTCAAACCTACTGACACACCAGAGAATCCACACTGGAGAGAAGCCATACAAGTGCCAGCATTGTGGGAAATGTTTTTCTCAGCAGTCACACCTAGTGACACATAAGAGAGTCCACACAGGAGAGAAGCCATACAAATGTCAGCATTGTGGAAAATGCTTTTCTCGGAGGTCAGGCCTATTCTGTCACCAGAGAGTCCACACAGGAGAGAAGCCACACACATCCAAGAAGTGAATGAACATTATTTTTGTAAAGATGGAATACAAAAAATATTTTTTCAATCCAGCGGTACTAAGAAATGGCCCTTATGATTTTATATGTACAGTTTTTCTGTCTGTTTATTTTTTAAAGTTATGTTTTGTTAGGTTTAGGTTGCTACTAGTATAGATAATTGATTTGGGTTATAAATTTGGCTGGGGATTGTGGGCCGTGCTTTAGGTTAGTTAGATGGGGGCTGGGATTTGTTGCAGCTAGCTAGAATAGCAATAATAGTATTCAGAATTTGTGGGATGTTGGCTGAAGAAAGTTGGGGACTTTAAGAGAAAGGGAGCTAGCTTCTTCGAATGTCTGGGGCAGGGAGAGATTGTGCATGTGAGAAGGATGGCAAAGTGGAGCTGGTTAATAGTGGGGGGTTGATGGTGGGAATAGGTAAGGGCTAGGTTTGGTAGAAGGTGGAGTTTTAGGTTTTGGGGTTTCAATATATTCTTTGGCTTGGGGAGGGCAGTTCTGGCTTAAATATTGATTTTATGACTGTGTTTTCAATAAAGTTCTTTGCTATTTCAACACACTGGATTCTTTGATGCACAGAAGTTGTGAATTTGCACAAAACTGACACTTTCTTCTGTCCTCAGTCCTCAGCTCCATTCCCGGCCATAAGAACAGCAAAGGCAAACACATTCACGAGATACGAGCCGACTTGGATGCCAGCATAATATACCGTATTTTCTGGCGTCTAAGACGACTGGGCGAATAAGATGACCCCCAACTTTTCCAGTTAAAATATAGAGTTTGGGTTATACTCACCATATAAGACTACCCCTCTTCCAACGCACACCAATTAAAAATTAAAAAACGTCACATTTGATTTCAATATGGTAATTTTAATTCAAATGCT
>NW_024833527.1:0-1309 GCF_019175285.1 Sceloporus undulatus
GTGCTTTCTAAGTGTTTTAGCTGTGATTTACCAACGCTTATCCCACAGTAAGCACTAGTCTGAAAATCGTCTATGTTGGAGATTTATTTCATGAAAATAATTGAAATCCCTCTGCAACAACCCTAAAACAGCATACACATGTGTAAGAGAAGTTTACATTTATGTATGTCACCAGAAGATTTCCAGCCAATGATTGTCAATTTAATCCTCACCCAAGCATATTAGAAAACAAAACTTTTGATAAAACTAGGATATTGACAAATAGCAAGGTGTCCAGAAGAGGGTGGCCAAGATGGTTAAAGGTATGGAAACCAGGTCTTATGAGGAATGGCTTAGTAAGGTGGGTAAGTTTAGCTAGAAGAGAAGATGGAGATGGAATATGATTCCCATCTTTAAATATTTGAAGGGATGTCGTGACGAAGATGGGGCGAGCTTGTTTTCTGCTGTTCCAATGATTGAGACAGAAGCCACTGGATTCAAATTGCAAGAAAAAAATCCCACCTAAACATTAGGAAGCATTTACTGATGATAAGAGCTGTTCAATGGCAGAATAGACTTCCTCAGATTGCTGTGGACTGCCTTCTTTGGATATCCTTAGACAGAGGTTTGTTAGCTATCTTTTGGGTATTCCTGCATGGCAGTATGTTGAACTAGATAACACTTGCAACCCTTTCCAGCTCTATTATTCTATGTTTTGTATGAATTCCTTAGTATGGATGTTTTCTCACACCAATAAGAATTCTAACCCATGGAAATAAATGGAAATATTCAATGTCTATGAGAGTATTTATGGGTGTAACATGTATTCTCAGATGTCCAGGGACAGAAAACATATATTCACATAATGTGGAACATTTGTTTTCAAAAGCTGGGTAATAATCCCACCTTCTTTATTTGAGGCATTTTTTGTTCTAGCCATTTTATATCTAGGAAAAAAATGTATTCAACAGGTGGCTAAAAAGTGGGCAAACGTTTTACAACATTGCAGGTGACAATGTCACCAAATGTCTACCATGTAAATCTAGTTCTATATGAACCCTGCAATAAAACAAGTTTCTACAGCAGTAAAATGTTCCATCTGTCTCAATGAAAGAAACAAAATGAAAAGCAAAACCCAAAACTCAGTAATTCCAATACAGAATATTAGTATTTCAACACTAAAACTAGTAAAATATAGCAGATCTTTTTTTTAAAAGATTAAGGCCCTGTACAGACCGGCTTGAAAGGCTGGCCTAGGGGCAGAGTCAGGGTGTCATATCCAGATGGCTCACACCTGACCCCAGAGTGCCATGATGCCACACACTGCTCC
>NW_024833528.1:0-1309 GCF_019175285.1 Sceloporus undulatus
AAATTACAAATTCAAATATTCTACAGGATGTTGCTATCACAATTAAAATGCGCTTGAAAGGGATCTAGGACTCCTAAGGGCCAATGTAATTCTAGGCTGCATCAATATGAGTATAGTTTCTAGATCAAGGGAAGTAATAGTGCCACTCTATTCTGCTTTGGTCAGGCCTCACTTGGAATAATCCTGTGTCTGGTTCTGGGCTCCATAATTCAGTTGGAACATGTCCAGAGGAGGGCAACCAAAATGGTGAAGGATCTGGAAACCATCAAGCTCTATGAGGAGCAGCTTAGAGAGCTGGGTATGTTTACTCTGGAGAAAAGAAATTTAAGAGTGGATATGATACCCATGTTTAAATATCAGAAAGGGTTGTCGTATTGAGGATGGAGCAAGCTTGGTTTCTGCTGCTACAGAAAAAAGGAGACACCACAGTGGATGCAAGCCACAGGGAAAGAGGTTCCACCTAAACATTAGGAGGAACTCTGGGACAGTAAGAGCTCTTCGACAGTGGAATACACTCCCTTAGAGTTTGATGGAGTCCTCTTCTTTGGAGGTTCTTAAACAGAGGCTGGATGGTGCTTGGGATGTGTATTCCTGCATGGCAGAAGAAGGTTGAAGTGGATGGCCCTTGTGGTCTATTCCAACTCTATGATTCTATAATGCTAGTGGCTTCCAGTTCCTTACCCACTGAGGCCACATTCTCATAAGTCTCTATCATTATATAATTGTACATAAGCCGCTGCTTCTTCGTCAAGAGTTTCCATTCATCCTCAGTGAAATATACTGCCACATCTGCAAAGGTCACCTGCAACAGAAAATAGCCCTCATCCAGAGAGTGCCTAAGCAAAAGGGGATGAAAGCACATGGTTCATCCCAAATATTATTTCATCACTTCACAATTCAGTATAGGAAATAAACTTTAAATTCTGTCAGCAAGAAAAACAAACTACTGCCCTCGAGATCCAGTTTGTCTCGAATCCTTTCAATATAATATACAATATAATAAACAATATAATTTAGGCCATGGCTGGGATATAGAGGACGGATTAGGATACTGACTATCCCAACACATACAGTACATTTGGCCACCAAAGAATTATAGTGCATTTAGACATTCCTTGCCACATTTTAGAACGAAATGTCATTATTAAAAAACATTTCTGGGGATCACTCTGGGCTTGAGGGCCACTGGACTCACCCCATATTTAGATCCAGAGATGTTCTCCCATAGCACCCAATATTTGACAGATTGGAAAAGCAAGACGCATGTGGACAAGCAAACCAGAAGGCGGTGAAGATGGCCAAAGTTGTT
>NW_024833529.1:0-604 GCF_019175285.1 Sceloporus undulatus
GTATAACAGTTAAAAACATTACTACAAAAAACAGGAACAGGAAAACAGTAAAATAGTAAAATACACATGTCAGGGGCAGAAGAAAAAGGGGAAAAAAATTTACATCAGTCCGGGTCGAAAGGGAAAAGGGGGCAGGAAAAATAAACAAACAAATTAAGGTGGGAAGGCCAGCCGGAATAGATATGTTTTCAGCTGTTTTTTAAAGACAGCTAATGAGGCGGCGGAGCGAAGCTCTGCAGGGAGCTTATTCCAAAGTGAAGGGGCAGCAATAGTAAAAGCCCTCTGTGAGGTCCGTGTAAGGTTAGACCTAGGGACCTCCAACAGTTTAGTCCCGGAAGTTCTGAGTGTGCGAGGCGGATTATATGGGGAGAGGCGGTCCTCCATGTACCCTGGGCCCAAGCCATTTAGGGCTTTATAGGTCAAAACCAACACCTTGTATTGAGCTCGGAAGCGAATAGGCAGCCAGTGAAGGTCTTCTAAAATAGGTGTTATATGGTCTGACCTGGAGCTACCAGCGACCAATCTAGCTGCCATGTTCTGCACCAATTGCAGCTTCCGGGTTTGGTACAAGGGTTGCCCCATGTAGAGCGCGTTGCAGAAATCC
>NW_024833529.1:704-1308 GCF_019175285.1 Sceloporus undulatus
GTATAACAGTTAAAAACATTACTACAAAAAACAGGAACAGGAAAACAGTAAAATAGTAAAATACACATGTCAGGGGCAGAAGAAAAAGGGGAAAAAAATTTACATCAGTCCGGGTCGAAAGGGAAAAGGGGGCAGGAAAAATAAACAAACAAATTAAGGTGGGAAGGCCAGCCGGAATAGATATGTTTTCAGCTGTTTTTTAAAGACAGCTAATGAGGCGGCGGAGCGAAGCTCTGCAGGGAGCTTATTCCAAAGTGAAGGGGCAGCAATAGTAAAAGCCCTCTGTGAGGTCCGTGTAAGGTTAGACCTAGGGACCTCCAACAGTTTAGTCCCGGAAGTTCTGAGTGTGCGAGGCGGATTATATGGGGAGAGGCGGTCCTCCATGTACCCTGGGCCCAAGCCATTTAGGGCTTTATAGGTCAAAACCAACACCTTGTATTGAGCTCGGAAGCGAATAGGCAGCCAGTGAAGGTCTTCTAAAATAGGTGTTATATGGTCTGACCTGGAGCTACCAGCGACCAATCTAGCTGCCATGTTCTGCACCAATTGCAGCTTCCGGGTTTGGTACAAGGGTTGCCCCATGTAGAGCGCGTTGCAGAAATCC
>NW_024833530.1:0-1308 GCF_019175285.1 Sceloporus undulatus
GTATCATATTTTGTGAAGATTGATAGGGTTTTATATTATAGTTATATATATTGTTAAGCCATAATGTTAATTAAAACTGTTGTGTGGCTGAGTTCTGTGGTCCAAGGCCACAGGTGCAGTGGTTGAGAAAAGGCACATGAGAGCTTAATTGCTTTTAGAAAAGCTGCCAGAATCCCGGATGGGAGGACACTGCGCAGAAAAGGGTGGGAGAACGCTGTGCAGGAAAGGGCTACCCAATTAATTAGCTTTATGGGTAAATGAAGTGGGGTGGATTCATATGGTTATAAAAGGGATATGTTTATACTTTCTTTCATTCCTGATAAAAATGTCACTTCTATTACATGTATCTTCTTCTTCAATAAAAGCTGTTCCTTTTCCAAAGTACTGGCTTTTGTGTTGCAAGACAGGCTGCAATTAGGACCCTGACAGATCTCTCTCCCCCTTCCATTCACCTTGCAATCCCAAAAGGGCTGGAGAGCATACCAAACCAACCACAGAACCTTCCCCTGCTCTTGTGTAATGCCAGGTCAGTCAAAAATAAAACACACATAGTCCATAGTCCTGGATGAAGAGGCTGACCTGGCTTGTTTCACAGAGACCTGGCTGGGTGAAGATAGCCACCAGGGATCGAGCCTTACCATCCGGATTCTCTATCAGTGAGTAGGTAAGGGGAGTGCCTTTGGTCCATAAAGACAATCTTGCCTTGAGCAGGATACCTATCCGTATGATCGACCACATTGAATGTATTTACCTCAGCTTAAAGACTATGGAAAGTCTGGGGGATCTGTTGGTTTACCGTCCTCCCCGTTCCTTAACAGACTCCCTAGCCAAGCTGACACAACTGGTCTCTGAGCTGCTGCTGGAGTCGCCTAGGCTTTTGGTCTTGGGTGACCGCAACATCCCTCTTGAGGCCCCTCCTCAGCATTCACAGGGATTGCCAAGGTCTAGCTGCTGCGGCTGCTGCTGCTTATTCCGCTGGCATCCTTTGCGGGAAAGGAAGGTATGCACCAAGGATTCAGCAGCCTTCCCTTCCTTCTTCCTTTGAGGAGACCGCAATGGAGCCCAAGGTGCAGAGCTGGACTGAGGAGGGAAAGGCAGGAAAGGGAGGCTGTGCTTTGGAAATAAAGCTCTCTCTGTGTAACCTGCATGTTTGCCTCTGCTGTTCTTATGGATGGGAATGGAGCTGAGGACTGAGGAGACAATGAAGGGTCAATTTTGTGCATCAAAGAGTCCAGTGTGTTGAAATAGCAATGAACTTTATTGAGAACACATAGTCAGAAATTCAATCTTTAAGCCAGAACTGCCCCC
>NW_024833531.1:0-1308 GCF_019175285.1 Sceloporus undulatus
GTTTTTGCTTACCTGAATAGTTGCAGCAGAACATCTAGGCAGCCAGATTCTCTCACATGTGTTTGGCCACTCTCTGCAAAAGACCATATACACTGGGCATGTAACCAGTTTTCTTTAAAAATTAGAAAAGCATTTCAAACATCACACAACTCGTGGTTAAGAAAAATCTTGCCACTATATTCCTCTACAGCAGTTAGATTTAAAACAGGTTTACACCTAGAAATGCCATACATTAACTAAACCACAACCTTCAAATAAAACAGAAGCAGATAATCTATGGAAAATATATTTTAACAAAAATATGAAATGTTAACAGAATCTCACCCTTTGCAATTTCCAGTTCTAGTTAACCCTTTTGAGGGGAAAATATTATAATTGATACTGCCCCAAATCACAAACATTGCATATTTTGTAACCCAGATTAAATTAAATTAAATTGTTTGTATAATTTCTACAGTCTTTGGAAGTACAGTCTATGCACCTGTTGTGACTTACGCATTTCTGCAGCTAAACATAACCTTAGATAAACTTGTTCAAATCTCCTTGAGTGCAATAAAATTAGAAGAATTTAACTGTGAAGTTAAGTTTAATTGACTTAATTGTATGTGACCATCATCTGGAGTCCATCAATTGCAATTTAAATTACGTGTTGTGAGTTTATGAACAAATTGCTATATTTTAACATATAGTGGGACAGGGATCTTACTGTTGTTTGAGACCAGCACTAATAAGACATAAACCGACATTCTTTTCAAATTTACACTTGAATCCTTATTAGTCAAAAACATATGAAGTTCTTCAAATAGTCCAGGAGTACATAACATCTGTTGGCAAAACACTGAAAC
The DNA here is from genome assembly GCF_019175285.1 of Sceloporus undulatus. Lineage (NCBI taxonomy): Eukaryota > Metazoa > Chordata > Lepidosauria > Squamata > Phrynosomatidae > Sceloporus > Sceloporus undulatus. The sequence goes on from NW_024833531.1 coordinate 846, forward strand.
AAAATAAATATTCCTGTGTTAAATCTCTGCTATGTTTTGTAAGAGTAACTGAATTAATTTTAATAAATGAACAAATACAATCAGATTTAATGGTCAGTTCTACAAGTTTAGGTAGCTGCGTTAGCCCATTGTGGAAAAAGTCTAAAACTAATATGGCAAACACTGTATGCACCTACATGAAAATAATCCTGGTTTTATTTAACAGAGTTGACTTCTGAGTAGACATGAATAAGATTGCATAATAATAATAACCAGAGGCCTTGAAATGTTCTTCCACTAGTTGAAGATTGCATTTTTAACATTAGATGCATCTCCATTTACTCTGTTCTATAGATACTTACCCTTTTTGATTATACTGCCCCATCCCTGCCCCAATATGACTTTTAGCTGCATGTTTGTGTTCCAAAAATTATCCCGTGGAGCCAGGGAGCACCACTTCTTTTGTCCTATATGTTGAGGCTAT
>NW_024833532.1:0-1308 GCF_019175285.1 Sceloporus undulatus
AGTGCTATGAAATACTGGAAATTGTGGTTTTTGCTGACAGAGAAGCTGAAATGTCTGTCTAAATAGGATTGCTAGGCTTCTCTAGCACTGAGGCAGGGCTGTCAAAGGGATGTGAAAGTAGGTTGTTTGTACGATCATTTTACTACTGATAATGGTGACAATGGTGATCCTGGTGTAGAGAGATCTTACTCCCCACCATTTACCAGCAGATTATAAGGGAAAGGGGAGGGTACTTGCAATGTCATTACATGTAGCCCTTTTTTTGCTTGTAAGAGATCGATCGTGAAATAGTTGTTAATGAAGAAATAATGTTTGGAGTTATTGGTATGCATCCCTTTGGGCAAGCGATTGCCAATGCATCGGTATGGGCAAGCGGTTGCCAACGGCGCTCTATGTTTCCTAACGGGTAAGGTCTAGGAAGAACAGTTTGCAGAGCATGGCGTGGCATTGGACGGTCTTCAGGAACAGGCAAGTGGAAGGCGGGAAAGGCGGATCTGGAGGTGGGGTGGTAGGGACTGTCTGGAATGTCTGTGCGAACGCTTGGCTGTTGCGATCATCCTTCGAATGACCCTCGGGAGGAATTCCTGAACCCGCATTTAGGGTTGAAAGTCGGGCGTTCCAGGCCAACAGCGTATGAATGTGTGTGTACTTTTCCTAACGTGTGGAACTGGTCAGACCCCTTACTGACCGTTCAAAACCAATTCCCTGGCTAGTGCCAATCCACCCTTCCTTTTGTCTGTTGTCTTGTCTTTGTAGTTGGGAGGGAAAGGGGAGGATTTGGTGTTAGGGTTTATGGTTTAGGGTTTATGGTTGGCATTAGGGGTTAGTGTTAGTGTTTGGGATTGGGGTTGGGTTTAGAAGTAGGGGTTGGGGGTGAGGGTGAGAGGGTGAGGGTTAAGGGTTAAGGTTTTGGGGTTTTGGGGTTGGGTTAGGGTTAGGGTTTAGGGTTGGAAGGGGTGGTGGGTGGGGGGGAGGTGGGGGTTGGGGGTTGGGGGTTTGGGGGGTTAGGGTTAGGGTTAGGGTTAGGGTAGGGTTTGAGGGTTAGGGTTTGAGGGTTTGAGGGTTAGGGTTTGAGGGTTAGGGGTTAGGGTTAGGGTAGGGGTTAGGGTTTGGGGTCGGGGGTTGGGGTTGGGGTTGGGGTTAAGGTTTTAGGGTTAGGGGTTAGGGTTTGAGGGTTTGGTGGTTAGGGGTTAGGGGTTAAGGTTTAGGGTTAAGGGGGTTAAGGGGGTTAGGGTTAGGTATAAATATTTTTTTTTTTTATGTATAAATATTTTTATTTAAAAAGTACATCCTACTAACAAATTTGCT
>NW_024833533.1:0-577 GCF_019175285.1 Sceloporus undulatus
TCAATAAAATTTAAAATCTAAAAAAAATATATGGCATAATGTTTTGCCCCTCAATATCCCACAGCATCCCTTTGGGGAAGTGGAGGCCATTTTTCCACTGTTCGGCCCTCTCTGGGCCATTGCAAGGCCAAGGAAGGCTTTTTCCCCACAATGCCTCTCCAGAGTCTCAAAATGCTAGAAGAGGGGCTACAAAAGCCAAGAAACTTGTTCTGGGATGGGCTGAGGACCATTTAGGGGCAAAAAGCATTAATCTCCATGGCTCCTTCCCACAAAATTCCAGAATTGGCAGTTTAGGATTTGATATTGAGAAACCTTACAAAGAGGAGAACAATAGTGCCTCACTAAAACTAGAAATTCCAAGATTCCGCAGGAAGTTCTTATGACAATTAAATTACGTGTGAAAGGGAACTAGGAATGGTAGTAGAGCACAAGTTGAACATGTGTCAACAGTGTGATGCAGCAGCTAAAAAGGCCAATGTAATCCTAGGCTATATCAATAGGAGTATAGGGTCAAGATCAAGGGAAGTAATAGTGCCACTCTATTCTGTTTTGGTCAGGGCTCACTTGCAATAATCCT
>NW_024833533.1:677-1308 GCF_019175285.1 Sceloporus undulatus
GCCTCACTAAAACTAGAAATTCCAAGATTCCGCAGGAAGTTCTTATGACAATTAAATTACGTGTGAAAGGGAACTAGGAACGGAGCACAAGTTGAACATGTGTCAACAGTGTGATGCAGCAGCTAAAAAGGCCAATGTAATCCTAGGCTATATCAATAGGAGTATAGGGTCAAGATCAAGGGAAGTAATAGTGCCACTCTATTCTGTTTTGGTCAGGGCTCACTTGCAATAATCCTGTGTCCAGTTCTGGGCACAACAATTCAAACAGATGTTGAGAAGCTGGAGCATGTCCAGAGGACGGAAACCAAAGTGGTCAACGGTCTGGAAACCATACTCTCTGAGGAACGACTTAGGGAGCTGGGTATGTTTAGCTTGGAGAAGAGAAGGCTAAGAGTGAATATGAAAGCTCTGTTCAAATATTTGAAGAGATGTCATATTCAGGATGGAGCAGGCTTGCTTTCTGCTGCCCCAGAGAAAAGGACATGGAACAATGGATGCAAGCCACAGGGACAAGAGATTCCACTTAAACTTTAGGAGGAACTTCCTCACAGTAAGAGCTCTTCAACAGTGGAATACACTCCCTCAGAGTTTGGTGGAGTCTCTTTCTTTGGAGGTCTTTAAAGAGAGGCTG
>NW_024833534.1:0-1308 GCF_019175285.1 Sceloporus undulatus
GACTGGATTCCTGTCCCAAAATTTAATTTGGACACTCATACACACACGTAATATATACACACACAAACACACACACAAAAGCAAATTAACTTTTGGGACAGCCTGTCCTATATAATTTCCTCCATATATATATATATATATATATATGTATAAGTGATTATATAGGACAGCTTGGATCCCTGTCCTAAAAGATAATTTGGAAACGCACACATAAAACCAAATTAACTTTTTGGACAGGGATCCAGCCTGTCCTATATACACACACACAGAGACATACACAAACACACACACACAACACACACACACATATATATGTATGTAATTTCCTGCTGTACAGAACGAGCATGATATTTAAAATATTGGTGTTCTTGTTTCCTTCCTGGCATGCATGGTTTATTTTATTTTTTGAGACCAATGTTTTTGGGGGTTATTATTGGTTTTAAAATTAAAATTAAAAAATCAAAAACAAACACATATTTCGGGGCTTTGCGTTAAATTATGAAACTCTGCGTCCAAAGGATATTTTCTCATTAAAATGTGTATAAAGAGGGAATCTCTGCGCAGTCTTTTTTCCCTTCCTTTTCCCAAAGAAAGGGCCAGAAAGTTGTGTGTTCAGGTAATGCAAAGTTGATTTCTTTTTGCAAATGGAGAGGACCTCTGAGTAAACAAGGAGTATGTTGTGTGTATGTCTGTGTTGTGGATATATGTGTGTGTTGCACAGGTTCAAGGGAGAACAAAACTCCACATATTTCCACATTTCTTTCCCAAAGCATGACTGAAAAAGCACAGCTGCCAGAGAGGAGAAGCTAAAAGGAAAGGACCCAGGCATGCATGCAAGCTTCCAGGTTTCAATCCACACGTGACATCGCTTGGAAACCCAAAGACACGTGTTTGCTGCAGGGGAACGTGAGAAAGGCTGCTGTTGGGAATCGGGGCTGAGGCTGGGGTCCTAAAGAAGGAAAAGGGGGAAGGAAAGCCATGGAGCTCAATGGCTTAAGAAGAAGAGCACTTGCCTTATGTGTCTTCTTTCTTTTCAATATCTATCTATCTATTTATCTATCTATCCATCCGCCTGTTTATCTGCCTCTGTCTGACTGTCCGTCCGTCCGTCCATCCATCCATCTGCCTATCTGTGTCTACCTGCCTATCAGTCAATCTATCTGTCAATCTGTCAGTCTCTGTCTCTATTTATTTATCCCTTTATCTATTTATCCCTCTATTTATCTGTCCGTCAGCTTACACTTTGTAAACTGCTTAGTACATTAGTAAGAGAGGTACTTGCTACTTACTAGCTATCTGTCTATCCAT
>NW_024833535.1:0-1308 GCF_019175285.1 Sceloporus undulatus
TCGAATTTGTACTATATTGAATTTGCTGTTAGCCACCCTGAGTCCCTGTATTGGGAGAAAGGAGGGATGTATATAAATAAACTAAATAAACTGGAGATCCCTTGAAGATCGCTGGGTTTCTTGTTGTAAATAGCCCTCCACCAATAGAGACAGAGACTGAATGAGTCTGTCCAGAATTGCTATGGGTCATTTTTGGCACCTGGGTTGTATCTCCATTGCTCAAACCTAGCACTTTGACACCATGAAACTTCCAGGACTCTGTCCTGGTATTTCATCTTTCAGGTACTTAGAATTATATAGCAACTCTCATGAAGGACTGCACTGGGGCTCTCTACCAAGCATCCATTTCTAAGCACCCCATTCCCAGGTTTCTGTAGGATGGATCCACAGCCGGTAACATGGCACTAAACTGGTACAATTGGATAATATGCATAGGACTGTGGTTGCCTACTTTCTGGTGTCCCTCCATCTCTCTTATAGGGTTGTGAATTCAGGTCTTGAGGTTTGTGAGCTAAAACCTAGGACCTGGGGCAGGACCTCTAGCGATCTCATTCAGCCCAATGCATAAATTACAAACCATAGTCGCTCACAGTTTGTCATTCAGATCTACTCAAGATACTTTCCTATGTAGAAATGAAGAGAGAAAATTTTAAAGGTCTGTTCCCAGATCAAGGGGAAATGAAAGAATTATTCTTTCTCACTTGCTTGGAGAGACAGGATAAAAAGCATGAAGTCGAAGGCTTTCATGGCCGGCTTCCATAGCTTTTTGTGGGTTTTTGGGCTATGTGGCCATGTTCTAGAAGAGCTTCTTCTGATGTTTCGCCAGCATCTGTGTCTGGCATCTTCAGAGATTCCAGCCACAGATGCTGATGAAATGTCAGGAAGAAACTCTTCTAGAACATGGTCACATAGCCCAAAAATCCACAAAAAACTAAGGATAAAAAGCATTTGATTTAGCCTCCTTCTTTCTAGCCAGATGGCGAATGCAGAGTATAGTAGTGAGCCCTTGTACCACCACAACTGAGAGAAACAAGAAACTAAACCAATCCATAGACCCCTGCAATTTTTCTAGTTGAAGAAACCTATTAACCAAGCCTTGCAAATTATAATAAGGTACTGCTCTCACATCATCTCTGACCTTTCCTCTTTCCTGGAATCGGGCTCCCTCCAAAATGGAGAAGAGGCAGCCTCATCTCCTGTCTGAAGATCATGCATGAAAACTGGAAGCTCAATGCCAGGCCCTGCTGTATCGTATCTTTACTGCCACGTGTAAAAAGGGCAAGGAAAAACACCTGTTACAGGAGAAGA
>NW_024833536.1:0-1308 GCF_019175285.1 Sceloporus undulatus
GATGATGATGATGATGATGATGATGATGATGATGATGATGATGATGATGATGATGATGTTAACAATCTCGATTCACATTGCAGTCAAAGAGGCTGCTGCGATGGCTCTTCAAATCTGACCCCAAGCGTTGATGAAGTACATATTGGTCTTATAAGTTCTTTTAAACCGACATGTGTTTTAACTGGTTTGTGTCTTTTAACCGCTGTTATGTGTTTTTGAACCGATGCAGGGTGCTGAATTTTAATCTCTTGCTGTTCCCCGTCTTGATCCATAGTATAATATTTGTAGTCTACCAACAAGTGGAAGGCCGCACATCTCCCCATCCCTAAACATATTACAAGGAGTGTGGCATGCCCCATTTCCCTCTGTGGTACGTTGGAAGGTGCGCACGAAAGCATGCACTCAGTTTTCCTCCGCTGTCTCCGGTGCCTTTGGGACATGACTTCAGTCTTGCCCTGCTGGGGCTTAGTAGCTGATATCTATATTTTCATATCCCTCTTGCCGCCTTGTTTGGATGGATTAGAGCACTTGATGATTTGATCGGCGTAATCTTCAGACAAATCCTACCTCATTGGGAAATGTTAATGTATTCTCTGATGGCAAGAAAAAGGCAACCATTTGTTGGGGGGACAGGTGTTTGTGCAACCGGTCCCATCTCCGGAGTGGCGCAAACAATCTTTTCTGGCATCAATATTTCAGTTGTCTAAGTGCATGGAGCCAAGGAGGAGGCTGGAAATGTCTGCTTGGGGTGCTCTTGAGGGAGAGAATGAAAACAGAGAGGCACGAAATGCAGACGCTGTTCTCCGGAGAGGTGCCTTTACTTACCTGCAGATAAAATGTGTGGACGCATGTCCTGCCCCAACAAAGTGGTAACATGCCTCAATCTGTCACTGCCCTGGAACTGTTGACCGCAGAACCAATTCGAGATACATGGTGGGACGGGAATGAGTCATTTGATTTTTTGATATGAATTTGCTGAAATCTGCATGTTTCTTCATCCTCGGGATGGAAAAAATTGATTTTAAAAAAACCTGAACGTTTTTAATAGATTCCTCCATCCAGACAGCTGGCTTTGAGTGGCATCATTTGTTTCCAGCTGCGCCTTGAAGAAGGGTAATGGTTAGAGCATCGCATGGGTATCTGTGAGCTCTGGGTTCACATCACCGATGAGCCGTGACATTCTATGGGTGATTTTAGGCCGGTCGTTCTCTCTCTTTCTCGCTTCAATTCTCGGTCTGCCCCACTTCATAGCGTTCTGGAAGATGATGATGATGATGATGATGATGATGATGATGATGATGATGATGA
>NW_024833537.1:0-543 GCF_019175285.1 Sceloporus undulatus
ACTGGGCCAGCCTTCTCTCTCCCTCAGAGGCCGAAAGATGACAGTTAGGGAGGGAGGAGCCTCCTATTTCTATTTAAGAGAAATAGGCCAAACAGAAAAGGAGGAGGAATAACACTATATGTCAGAGATATTTACATCAGTAAAGAGATCCAGGACGTCAGTCGTGGAAGCCAGGTGGAGAGCATCTGGATAAAATTTAAAGAGGAGGGAAACAACAAGGATATTACAGTGGGAGTCTACTACAGACCCCCAAGTCAGACTGAGGATATCTTTCTAGAACAGATGACCACACAGTCAGAAAAGAGAGATGTAGTAGTGATGGGTGACTTCAGCTACCCTGATATTTGCTGGAAGTCAAACTCAGCAAAATCCTCAAGATCTAGTAAATTCCTCACTTGCCTGGAATACAATTTCATTATCCAAAAGGTGGAAGAGGCAACAAGGGGTTCAGCTATTTTAGATCTGATCCTAACCAACAAGGATGACTTGGTTAATGGGGTGCAAGTGGTGGGATCATTAGGTGGAAGCGACCATGTTCTCCTG
>NW_024833537.1:643-1308 GCF_019175285.1 Sceloporus undulatus
AGGAGCCTCCTTCTTCAGGCTAGCCCTTGATGGAACTGGGCCAGCCTTCTCTCTCCCTCAGAGGCCGAAAGATGACAGTTAGGGAGGGAGGAGCCTCCTTCTTCAGGCTAGCCCCTGATGGCACTGGGCCAGCCTTCTCTCTCCCTCAGAGGCCGAAAGATGACAGTTAGGGAGGGAGGAGCCTCCTATTTCTATTTAAGAGAAATAGGCCAAACAGAAAAGGAGGAGGAATAACACTATATGTCAGAGATATTTACATCAGTAAAGAGATCCAGGACGTCAGTCGTGGAAGCCAGGTGGAGAGCATCTGGATAAAATTTAAAGAGGAGGGAAACAACAAGGATATTACAGTGGGAGTCTACTACAGACCCCCAAGTCAGACTGAGGATATCTTTCTAGAACAGATGACCACACAGTCAGAAAAGAGAGATGTAGTAGTGATGGGTGACTTCAGCTACCCTGATATTTGCTGGAAGTCAAACTCAGCAAAATCCTCAAGATCTAGTAAATTCCTCACTTGCCTGGAATACAATTTCATTATCCAAAAGGTGGAAGAGGCAACAAGGGGTTCAGCTATTTTAGATCTGATCCTAACCAACAAGGATGACTTGGTTAATGGGGTGCAAGTGGTGGGATCATTAGGTGGAAGCGACCATGTTCTCCTG
>NW_024833538.1:0-1308 GCF_019175285.1 Sceloporus undulatus
GAAAGAAGGAAGGAAGGAGTGTTGAGGGAGGGAAGGAGATAGGGAGAGGGTACAAAAGGAGGGAAGAAAGGAAGAACAGAGAGAAGGAGGAAGGGAAGGAGGACGGGAGATGAGGTACTATTGTCCCATTGTCCCTAATAACGGTGCGGCCGTGTGGGACTTGAGCATCCACGGATTTTGGAATGCCTCCCTTCCACCCCATCTTGTTTGACCAATGAGGCCCCAAAAGCAGGCATCCCCTTCCCTAGGCAGCAGGGGCTCCTGTGCCTCTTCTGCTCTGGTTGGCTCTCCTCCTTCCATCCCCATGCCAGTCCCTGGTGCCAAGGGGTGGAATGGGCAGGGAAGAGGAGAAGACCCAGGCAAGCGTGTGGGGCTGGTGGACGGGTGTCTGCCCCAATCTTCTCTCTGCCATTTCCAGGCCTCCTCCTCCTCCTCCTCAGCTGTCCAGCACCAGAAAGGCGGAGGGCCAGGTGTTAACGCTGATACAGGCCTTGTTTTTCCCTGCGTGAGCGCTGGCATCGTATTCCTGAAAAAGAACAGAGAAAGCAGAAATGTTTTTGACTTTCCCTCTCTATTTTTCCCCCAGCAAGGCTGCAAATAATCCCATTCTCCCTTTCTTTTGGGAGAGAGGGATCGCTGCGGCTCAGGGGTTGGGGAAGGGAGAAAGGCCTTTCCCCCCCAGAGAGAGACAGACAAGAAAACCAAGACTCACCTCGACGGATGACATCAAGCAAGGCCTCGATTTCGGGCATGTACCTGGGCAGCAGGGCATTGATGCTGTGGCTTAATTCCCTGCAGAGAAGAGAGAGCAAAGATCACCTAACTAAGTCAACAGAAAACCCTGTTTGTTCAGTAGAGAGATCTGCATTCCTACATCTGGCCCCATCCAGCGGACTAGAAACCCCCACGGACCCTTTCTCCCCAAGCCTCTACTTGTTACACAACTCACTCCTTGAACTCCTTGCGGTTCTTGGCACGATAATTGGCTTCACATGTGGCAAAAAGCAAGGTGTTTGCGACGAAGGGTACCCATAGCTCCAGCGTCTCCTCAAACATGATGACATCTGAGATTAGCCCAATGGCTTTCATCGCCCTCAACTGGGATGAGAAGGAGACTCTGGTCTCAACAAGAGGACAACACTTGCAAACAATAAGGAAAGAGATCAAGGGTCACCCTGCCCTCCTCCCCAATTCTCAAAGACAAGGTGCAGCCTTTGAATTTGCTCCACGTGGAGCAGCCATATGAGGGTCAGCAGGAAAGACCCCTTCTGGGTGATGTCCCTACCTTCCTCAACCAGGAGGACTCCT
>NW_024833539.1:0-1308 GCF_019175285.1 Sceloporus undulatus
CGAAAATCCTTTTTCTATTTCAAACATTACCTATTAGAGTCCCTGAGAAAAACCTATTAACATGGCAAAAAGGAATTATGACATGTATATGGGAAGGCAGAAAGCCGAGAGTCAAGATGAAGATTATGCAGGATGCAAAAGAAAGGGGGGATTAGCAGTTCCCAATATTAAATTATATTATGAAGCAAATTGCCTGTATTGGATTAGGGATTGGATGTTATTAGAGGATAAAAAACTATTAGGATTAGAAGGAGAGGGGCTTACATTCGGTTTGCATGCGTTCTTGTTATATGATGAAGAAAAAGATAACTGCGCTGTTAAGGACCACTGCATTAGAATCTCCTTCCTTATCATCTGGAAAAAAAATATATAAAGATAGGATTATTGTTAGTGTTCCTAGATGGGCCTCACCCTCAGAAGCCCTTTTTAGAAAAGAGATCTATCTATAGAGAAGGTAATTGGATCAAATATGAAAATTTATTCAGAGTTAGAAATAACAAACTGGAACTTAAAACACACGAAGAATTAATACGAGAGAATCTTAATTTAAATTGGTTTGAGTACTGGCAAATCCAAGAAAGAGCAGGAATAGATTTTCAGGAAAGGGGAACAACAGATAAAGAATCTGAATTAGAAGAAATATTAAATAATAAAGAGGGTAAAAAGGGTTGATGGGAAAAATATACAAAACACTATTAACTTGCGATACAGAGCAAGAGGTTGTTAAAGATGTCGTGATTAGATGGGCTAGAGATATAGGGCATCCAAGTAATACGGATCAATGGGAGAAAGAAAGCGTGGGAACGCAATTTAAAAGTCACAGCAGCACAAAACATAAAAGAAAATGGGTTTAAAATATATCTGAGATGGAATATTACACCGACAAGACTGGCCAAAATATACAAAGATAAAGAAAGAAATAACCTCTGTTGGAAATGTGGGTCAGCCCCAGGATCTTATTATATTCATTGCTGGTGGTCATGCGAAATAGTAACTAAAACATTCTGGGAAACTATAGTAAAGGAAATAAATACAATTCTAGATATCAGTTTACAGAAAAGACCCAAAAATGTTTTACTTAACATGTTTGAAGATAAGATAGAGCAAAAATGTGGCAAAGTTCTGAGATAGATGTCATTAGCTGCCAAAATCCTTTACACGACAAAATGGAAAACAAAGGAGGGACCTTCATTGGAAGAATGGGTTGACTATTTGTATGAGCTGTTGCAGATGGATAGGCTTATTACCATGAAATGAAATGAATGAAATGAAATTTTATTTATATACCGCCGTTCCCATGATCACGGC
>NW_024833540.1:0-1308 GCF_019175285.1 Sceloporus undulatus
TGCGCCCGGCCACTACGACCTGTCCCGATATCAGGAGGGAGTGGCTCACATGGAGGACTCCAGTAATGTGAGTAACGCTGCAATGCGCGGCTGCGTTTCAGCCCAACCACTCCCGCCAGAGTTGACTAGACTGGTATCTGCCCTGACCGCAGCCATTTCTTCTTCCCTGTCCTCCCCAAATAGGGAGACTTGCTTTTTAAAAGAGCCCTCGTTAGTTCCTGCCAGGGACTCCGACTCCGAGGGCGACAGGCTTCCTGGGCAGTCTAACAGGGCCAGAGAGTCCTCATCCTCCCACCCTGCCTCACCTCCATCCAGGGACGCCATTCCCTTATCTGAAAGGGGTAAATTTGTACCCAAACCCTCTGTGGCGGGCAAATTCAAATTCAATCAAAAAAGGGAGGGAAACAGACTTCATCCATTGATGGCCCTGCTCACTCTAAGCTTAAACACAAGCGTAGACTGCCATCTAGAGTCAAGTCCTCTAAGTCTAAGAAAATGAGACACTCCTCTAGGATAAGGCCTTTCCAGATCCCAATCCACTCCTGCCTCTGAATCAGAGGAAGGAGAGTGGTCTGATGATAATGAAGCTGTTGAGCCTTCTTCATCTTCATCTTCTAGACCAGTGATGGCAAACCTATGACACGCGTGCCTTTTCTGTGGGCATATGTGCCGTCGCCCCAGCACAGAGTTTGCCAGAGTTTGTTACTAGAAAGCCAGAGGGACATGGCACTTTGAATTTAATAAGTGGGTTTTGGGTTGCAGTTTGGGCACTCGGCTTCTAAAAGGTTCACCATCACTGTTCTAGACTTTTCTGTGCTGATGATGTTCCTATTCTGTTAAGGAAGGCCATTAAAGTCCGTGAGTTGGGTACAAAACCACCGACTCCTCACCAAGAGGAGACTGACCTTCCCAAGGGCAAAAAAGATTCCTTTCCTGAGCCTTCCCCGGATAGGGATGAGGTGCCCTTCCCATCTGAATTCATGAGAGTGCCTAAGGAGCAATGGTCAAAACCGGCAACTGTTAGACCTAATCCCTCCATGATTCGCTTGGACTGAAGAGATCAGAGAGGGTTACCAAAAGGATTTGCCAGGTGCATAATCCCCACCTAGTTGGATGTTTCAGTCACTCCTTTGGGGATATTTGTCTAAACAATTTATTTATTGTGCTCCCCTTTTTCAAAAGAAGAGGCAAAGCTGCAACTTAAGGTGCGGCAGCCATTTGGATTAAAGACAGCAAGTCCAAAGAAGAAAGGCCTGCTGCTTCTGCTCCAGTCTGCCTCTGTTAAGACAAAACAAAATATTAACTGGA
>NW_024833541.1:0-1308 GCF_019175285.1 Sceloporus undulatus
CTTTCGGGTTACGAACGGCGCCCCGGAACGAATTAATTTCGTAACCCGGGGCACCACTGTATGTTCATTTGAAAGGAGTGTCCCTGAGTGAGACACAAGAACCCGAAATGTCTATAGGCAATACGCACTTTATTTTGGCCAAGACGACATCAGATGGTGATGAAATTGCTGTCGCACCCAATAGCCATTTCCCAAAGTTTTTATAGTAAAACACAGTTCATTGTTTACATAGCATTAGCTTAATTGGTTATTTAGCACACACATGATTATACAACAGGCAGTTAATTGGCTATTGTCTAAACAACAAATGATTGGTTGCGTTCACTGTCCACGCAATGGTCACGCGTTTTCTTATTGGCTCTACATTTGCTATTATATTTGCTAGCAGTCTCGAATGCAAAGAGATACAGTACTAGCTAGGATGATCCTGTTCCCTTCAAGGCCACAGCAAAGGGAGAGCATTGTATTCTCAAAGCTCTGGCGAAGGGAGGGGTGCATGTGTGTGGTGTGAGTGTGTACGGTGGACACACACAGTAGGGGGCCACCATAGCCCATGTACACTTTACTCTGTAGCTCAGTCTATGAGTCTACTGTAACCACTGATTCTTTTGCAAAGCCATGTACAGAAGCAGAAAGCATTATTATGTCCCTCTCAAAGAGATTTTCATACAAGAAGGAAAGGACCAGACCAGACCATCTCATTTTACCAAGAATAATAATACAAACATAGAAACAAACAACAATAAGAAGAATAAGGATAAGACAGAAAATCAAACTGCTTATATTTTAAAAAAGCAAAACCATTTTTACAGGATAAAAATTCAATTTGGGTGCCTCTATCCTTTTACAACCGACTTAGGCTTTATCTGCACTACAGAAATAATCTAGTTTGAAATAGCTTTAACTCTCTTGGCTCCATTCTATGGAATCCTGGGATTTGTAGATTGTTGTGGCATGAGTGCTCTCTGGCAGAGAAGGCTAAGTATCCCAAAGGTAACATCCCAGGATTCCATAGCACTGTGCAGTTAAAGCGGTGTCAAAGTGCCTTATTTCTATAGTGTGGATGCAGCCTTCTTGGGAAAGGGGCTGATGCTGGGTAAAAGAGGAGGAATGCAGAAGGAAAGGAGGACGGACGGAGGGCCACCTGCAGCTGGACTGGCCTCTATGAGCGGTCAAGACCTGAGCACTCTTGATATTAATATTAATGTCTTTCACTATAGATTGTAATTAAGGAGAGGATCAGGTTCCTCCTTTCAATATCATAAGGAAAATGGTTAGGTGTTGTTTAGGTTCAGAAATCCTGTTTGG
>NW_024833542.1:0-1308 GCF_019175285.1 Sceloporus undulatus
TGGAGTGAGATGGGCTTTTCCAACTGACTCACTGTGATGATCTCTGGCGGTCCAAGCAGCCAAACTGCAGCCCTGTAATAATAATAATAATAATAATAATAATAGTTTTATACCTCTCTCTTCAGCCAAAAGGCTATCAGAGTGGATTACAAATTGTTAATTAGACATTATGGCTCTTAGCCCAGCAGACCCTTGAATTCCTTAAATCACGCTGCCATCATCCAGTGAATTATAAAAGGACTTCCCTTAACCTACATTGGGACCAGTTAAGGAACCTTATTTCTCCTCCTTTACTGATCTTCCCAAACATCAACTGAGCCAAAACACATGTAAAAGGAGCTTCAAGTAGTAGATACTCTAAGGAGATATTTACTATAAATAACAAAATATAACTGAAATATAAGTCATAAAGATATTAAGAGTCTTGCAGGAACAATATTTGTAAGTATATAATATTCAGTTCATACAAGCTATTAAAATAATAAATAAACCCAAGCATCCAATTCTGAGACTAACTCCCAAGATCCACTCTTTAACTCTCTTTCTCTCGATCTCCAACTGACACAATTCCCCCAACTGTCTCTTGGTCTCTCAGGCCTTATATCTCCTTCTCACGGAAGCTTCCAGAAGAACCTTTATCTTGCTCTCTGATTGGTCAAGAGAGCCTTCCCTAGCAGTGATGTCATTCTGTGTGGAATGTGGGAGGTACTGGGATTCCAGCCAATCAGGGCCAGGGATGTTGGGAGGGACTGGGATTCCAGCCAATGGCAGCCCCTCAGAGTGTCCTTCTTCTGTTCCTAAAAGAGAATTGAACCCATGGCTTTGAGACAGGGCTCGTCCTCCATTTTTGATGCAGTGAGGCTAGAGTTGCCAGAAATCAGGAAAAAATGTAGGACAAAAATATGAAATGTAGGACACTTTTACAAAAAAATGCTGTTGTATTTGTATAAAGTATAAAGTTCCTTGATCAGAAACAATAAGCGGTTATCTATATTAGTATTGGCCAGTTTATGCCATAACAAGTTTCTGTCAATTGAATCAAAAGCTGCTGCTAGATCAATAAAAGCAACAAATAGATGTTTTGTAGGGCCTTCAATTCCTTTCTGGTCTAAGTAATAAAGAGTCAAACAGTGGTCAATAGTACTCTGGCCTTCCCTGAATCCAGCTTGTTCAGGATAAATCATCTGGTTATTAAATTCCCAATCCTCCAGTCTATTTAATAGATATCTACTATATAGCTTAGAATCCACGTCCAGAAGGCTTATGGGCCGATAGTTATTAGGATCTTGCTTATCTCCCTTCTTATCT
>NW_024833543.1:0-1308 GCF_019175285.1 Sceloporus undulatus
GGGTGTTTTTATGTATTCTTAATTGTTTTATTGATATTTGCTGTGAACCGCCCTGATCTATGGAAGGGCGGTATAAAAATAATAAATTTATTTATTATTTATTTACTGTGTCGGTGACTTATTTTTAAGTGTGGAAAGTGGTCTGTGTAGTGCCAATACCTATATCTAGATATTTGCTTCCATACTATTCTGCCATGTTATTGTTGAGCTGCATCTGGGAGTGTCACCCTCAGATTGTAGTGTACATTGGATTGTGAACGCGATCAAAATTCAGAGCCAACACGGACCTGAGAGGCTGTGTGGTCTTTGTCTGAGGTATTTGCATCAAACACACACTGCATTCAATTCGTGTTCATGCCAAGCTTTCCCCACCCAGGAAATATTCTAAAGAGTTATAAACCTTTCCGAACCCTCAGTTTCTGCCCTAAGCATCAATTTCAGTATAAATATCAGGCCCAACTTGCTGTTCTTCGGTGTCAGTCCAGTTACAGACAGACACTCTGTTTGTTTTCTTGGCTAAGCACCTCAATGCACTCACCAACCCCAATTGTCGCAGGAACTACTGACCTCTCCCCATTTCAAATCCTCAACAATTGAAATAAAGCTCTGGATAGGTAATAAATACCTTTAACAAAGCCTTACATCTATTCACCACTCCCACCTTTGTTACCTAGATCTTGTGTGTGCGCATGAACACATATATATAGTATGTGTGTCTGTGTATTTTGCTTTCCCCCTAAATAAATACTATAACTTTATTACAGCCATTTGGCCAGCACAATTACAAAATTCCAATTTAAAACACAACATAGGTTCATGTACAGGCAGATTGGAGAGTATAAACAAATGATAGTTTATAAAAAGTAAGGATAAAAAGTAAGGATAGGGCTGTACGATCAGGTAAACAGACAATGAGTAGGCTGCCATCACCTCACAAACAGCTCTATCATATTGTGTAATAGAGCACATAAATTAAGACATATTAGTTCAAAACCACAGTCATATCCCCTGTCCAAGCAAGAGCTAAACTACAAAGTGCCATTAATCAGATGCAACTGATTGGGGTAACTTCATTAGACTTTAGTCCCCAACTAGGTTAGTTCAATGGTATGGTAAAATACGGCCATACCACCTCCTTTTTTACCGTTAAATCAAGCCATCTATACAGATTTTGAGATTATATTATATTACATCTGTTTAACAAACTCTTTACGATTTGCAATAGCAGCTGCAAAGAATTGTGCAACTGCTTGCCTTAAACCTTCCTTCTGATCTGCAAGTAGAAAATTGGTATAAAATTTCTCTTGT
>NW_024833544.1:0-1308 GCF_019175285.1 Sceloporus undulatus
GTTTTTCTCAGAAGTCAATCCTAATGATACATCAGAGAGTCCATACAGGAGAGAAGCCATACAAATGCCAGCCTTGTGGGAAAGGTTTTTCTCGGAGGTCATACCTAGTGATACATCAGAGAGTCCACACAGGAGAGAAGCCACAGAAATCCTAACATTATATTTGTCAATAACGAATACAAAAAATATAGAATACAGAAAAGGCCAATGTGATCTTATCTGTAAAATTTGTCTGTCAATATGTCTCTATGTTTTCAAGTTGGATTTTGTTACGTTTAGGTTTTAATTGCCAATAGTATAGATAATTGTTTTGGTTTGTCGATTGGGCTGGGGATTGTGGGTTGTGGTATAGGTTAGGTAGATGGGAGGTTGGGATTTGTTGCAGCTGTTTAGAATAGTTATGGGAATTATAGCTTTTGCAATGTGTGGGATTTTGGCTTAAGAAAGTTGGGGGCAGGTATTAATAGATAGGGCTAGTTTATGGGAATGGCAAAGGGGCCCTTGTTACCTGTGGGGCAGAGACTGTGGGAATTGGAGGTGGAGGCTAGGTTTGGAAGAGGGTCATGTTTTAGGTTTTAGGGGTTTTAATGTATTGTTTGGATTGGAGTGGTCAGTTCTGGCTTAATCACTGAATCTCTATGTGTTCTCAATAAAATTCTTTATTGTTTCAACTCACTGGACTTTGATGCACAGAATTTCTGAATTTGCCCAAAACTGACCCTTTCTTCTCTCCTCAGTCCTCATCTCCATTCCCAGCCATAAGAACAGCACAGAAACAAACATACAGGATACACAGAGAGAGCTATATTTCCAAAGCAGAGCCTTCCTTTCCTGCCTTTCCCTCCTGAGTCCAGCTCTGCACCTTGGCCTCCATTGCGGTCTCCTCAAAGGAAGAAAGGAGGGAAGGAAGGGGAGGCCACTGAACCCCCAGTGCATTCCTTCCTATCCTGCAAAGGCCACCAGCGGAATAAGCAGCAGCATCTAGGCCCTGGCAATCCCTGCGCATGCTGAGGAGGGGCCTTTGGGACTATATGCGCCAGCACAGTCTCAGCCCCAGAAGCCATTGCTGCCCTCACAGTCTGTTCTTGGGGAGGGAGGGAAGTGGGGAGAGCCCTTGTTCATTCAGAGGAATGGCTGGAGGGGAGAAGCCCCTCCGCCCCCCAAAGAAAGGCAGGGGTCCTGCAAGGCCTCCTCTCCCTCTTTCCTTCCCTGCTCCCTCCTTGGGGGATTCCTTGGGTCCCGGGTACTTGGGGAGTTGTTATGAGAAATGAAGGCCGGTGGGACCCTTGGAGAGAGGCATGGCCATGG
>NW_024833545.1:0-1308 GCF_019175285.1 Sceloporus undulatus
TCAATGGGAAAATCTGTATGTGCTAAAGATGAAGGTGGTGAGAGCCAGAGGAGCCATTTACATGCATGGAAGGGAAACACATACACTGCTGGAAATCCCTTTGTAATTTTCAACCGCTATACTTCTCTGAGTTGACAAGGCAAGCTGCTTCAAAAGCTGAGCAGCAGCTTGTGGAAGCTCTGACAAGAAAAACTGCAGTGATATACAGTATATTTATACTCAGGCACAGTGCCTTCTTTGGATGGATTGTTATCCTTGGCGTTACTGTTGTAAACTAGCTTAGCTCATCCTAAAGTAGCCAGTCTGGCTAGTACTGTTTCAGACTGTAGACATGGAACTACATCATAGATTTTCCCTTTATTCATAAACATTTCCTAGTAATAGAATACCAGAACTGTTCCTAGTCATCAGAAATTAGCAGTTGGCTGTAATTTTCACTGATTTTATTCCATGTGATGTATTTTATTTTATTCTGATCACCCATTTTTGGTCTACTGCATATACAAACAGAGGATTGTGCTTTAAATAAACAAACATAACTTAATAACTAAATATCAAGGAGAAGGCAAGATTAGAGGACGCCTGGTGGGATGTGTCTACTGAGAAGCACTGAAGTGAAGGAACCTCCACCTGCAGTCTCCAGACCAAACAAATTTTCTACCTCAGTCAGAACTTGGCCAGAGTCTACATGGATAGCTTTTTGTGGGTTTTTCGGGCTATGTGGCCATGTTCTAGAAGAGTTTAGTCCTGACGTTTTACCAGCATCTGTGGCTGGCATCTTCAGAGAATGCTGGCATGGAAGAAAGTAGGGTATATACTGTGTGACTCTAGGTAGGGAGGAGTGATTTCCACATTAATCTGTGTATTGTTCTGTTGCTGAATGGCAAGGCCTCAGGGTGGGAGGATATACAAAGAGGATTAATGTCTATTTAATTAGTGATTAATTAATTAATTAATAATTAGTATAGAGCTTTAAAAAAAATCAAGCACAACATTTGAAAGGATAATTTATGTACAAGTCATTTGAGCCAGGCAAGAAAAAAATATCTCTGAAAGTCCTAGGCTTTTTCCTGTACACATTCATTTTGTTTTGAAGATCTAAATGATACGTTCCCCATCCTGAAGCCAAAGTATTCCCTGATAACTCCTGGCATTACCAAAGACTTTTATTCCCTCTATCCAGATCAGTTAAAATTAGCCCAGTATTTTCTGAAATGAAATTTAAGTCTATCTATATGTCTGTCTGTCCATGTTATACTACAGCTAGCTAAGTTGGCTACTACAGGAAACAAAGGTCCAGAACCCACT
>NW_024833546.1:0-1308 GCF_019175285.1 Sceloporus undulatus
GTCTATAACCCGCCATAGTTACTGTGAAATAGATCTGAGTTTTATTTGTTACATTTATTACTAGATATTTAACTTTCTTTCCCACTTTAAATCCACTAATTTCTTCCAGGATTTGTTCTTCCTTTTCCCCATATTTTTTGTTATTAATGTTGTTTTGTCTCTCTTTACTTTTAGTCCTGAAACATATTCCAATCCCACTATTACATCCATCAATTTTCTTGTGCTCTTTTCTGGGTTCTCCAGGGAATACAAATGTCGTCTGAGAAGACTCTATTTTAAACTCAGTTGTTTTTAATTTTTATTCCATTGATCTTATTTTCTAATCTTATCCCATTATTCTGTGCTTCAAGGATCAGAATGAACAAAAGGGGTGATAGTCGGAAAGCTTGCCATTTACCTTTAGAAATCTTAAATTCCTCTGTTTGTTTATAGTTAACAATTAGTTTGGCTCTTTGATCTTTATACATTGCCTTTATTCATCTTAAATAAGAAGCTCCTATTTACATTTTTCAAGTGTCACAAATAACATATCCCATCCTATTTTATTGAAGGCCTTTTCTAAAAAGATGTGTTTTTTCGTTGTGCCTTTGAAAATATTCAAATATATTTCAGACGTTTTGAATGTTATCACTGACTTGTCCTTATGAATCCAGTGTTTAAGAACTTTTTTGAGTCTATGGGCCAAAATCATAGAAAATAATTTATAATCCATATCTAATAAGGAAATTAGCCTATAGCTCTTTACCTCAGTTACATCTCTATCTTCTTTTAACAGCAAAGTTATATTAGCTTGTTTCCATGTTTCAGGATAATGGTTTTCTTTGATGGCATTTTCTTTGATGGCATTTACAGGAAGAAATACCTTTAAACCCTTTGATCTTTTTGCTTAATATGACATGTAAACTGAAAAAGGAAGTAGCTAAAAGATTTTCCAGACTAATTTTGTAGATGATCACAGTATTGGAAAAACATCCAAATTCCTAAAATAGAGGAGTGGATAATTAAACTAAGAGAAGCAAAGGGATTGGACATTTTAACCGCAATCATGAGGAATAAACCAGTTGAGAAAACTAAAGAGGACTGGTCATGCTTTGATTTATTTTGTAATACTAATTATTAATTTACAATCCCAGATATCATATGGAAAGTCTACATGAATATTAGAGGTTTAACACGTATCGATACCTTGAAGGAATGTAAGTAAATTAAATAAAAGGGTCATCTTAGCTGAACTTGGAAGTAACTTAATAGTACATTTCTGACAGTTTTGTATATCAGGATGTTATTTATTGCATGTTGTATGTGTAT
>NW_024833547.1:0-1308 GCF_019175285.1 Sceloporus undulatus
TAGAAGAACCTTCAAGGGCAGAGAATGGAGAAAGGAAAGTGCACAGATATAGGTCTCAAGCCACAAGCTCAGCATCCCCTTCAGACACATTAAGCAGAAGAAACCTTTTTTAAAAAAATAAGAAGTAGCAGTGTTAGCAGAGAAAGCAAAAAAAAAAAAAACCAAACAAGCCCAAGAAGCAAGTTGGTGGAACCTGCTATTGAAATTTATGGGTCACCAGAGACCATATTAAAAGAAGCAGGAAGAGATGGAAGGGAAAAGAGCGGAAATAAGCCCAACTCTTACAGATACCCCTTAAATTAAGTTCCTGACAATAAGAGAAAGAGAAGTGGTAAGGAAACAGCAGGGGTGTATGCTGTGTGTGAATAGTATACTGTGAATGGTTGTAATTCCTGCCAGGGTATAAGAACTCCAGAGATGGAAACGCTTACACCTGAAACTGAAGACCCCATACTCTTTTTCTACAATGTTCAACATTACTGTAAAGGCAGATCCCAAAATGTATTTGCTTAGCATGACTGATGATGATCAATTGGAGAGAAAATGTGACAAACTGTTATTTCATATGATTAGCATAGCTAGAATATTATATGTCCCTTTTTGGAAAAATGATGAACTACCAAAAATTGACTTATGTTTTTTTTAAAAAATATATGATTATATGGAATTGGATAGATTGATTTGTTTAGTTAAAAAGAAATCAATGAAAGAATTTAACAAAAGTTGGGAACCACTGGTTAATTTTTTTAAAGAAAAAGAAATTAAGTTTTGTAGGAATAATTTTTGATTAAATAACTAATTAAGAATCAATTAATGAAAAAATAAAGATAGTATAAAGGGCTCTTTTGAGTCATATGGTGTAACTATGATGGTAGAAAAAACAGATGAATGTTAGGGTTATGTGTACAACTGTTATCACTTAGAGACATTTGGATTATAGATGTGTTAGAAAATATGAAATACTCAATGGACACATAATATTGGAAATGAAGTAAGGAAGTACAGTACACCCATGCCATACGCAGGCATACTTCATATGGCTTTCAGCTTACACTAAAGCCAAGTGGCAATACAATGAATGGTGCGCATGCCCATGGCGCATGCGCATCACCGCGCCAGCACACCCGAGCTCCATTATATTCAATGGGGCTTGAACATACGCGTTTTTTGCCTTACGTTGGGGGGGGGTCAGAAAAGATCCCTTGCATAAGGTAAGGGTCCACTGGAATAAACTATAAATTTATTTTTTAAATGCATGACACATAGATGAATAGATCGATAAAATATGACTAATGGAGCCCTGGTGGC
>NW_024833548.1:0-1308 GCF_019175285.1 Sceloporus undulatus
GGCAAGTTCTTTGTAGTGAAGCAAGCACAGGTCTCTTCAGTAATAGCGGTAAGGAGATCTGTGAACACCCAAGAAAAGCTCAGGGGGACATGCACTGAGCAGGAGGGGTGGAAGAGATCCAGGAGATCAGGTATTGTGTGGAACAGGAAGGTTTATGGAAACACACATGGGACTAGGGTAAATGACACATGGGACACACCACATGTCATTTTGAGGGGAATGTCAGGAAATGACATTGGTGTGGCCACTAGGGGGAGCTGTTGTGCAGATAATTTAGAGCTTCAGTGGCAGCTAATGTGTCAGCATTCAAACAGGGCATCATCGGAATGTTGATGCAACTGTCAACTGTCAGTTCTCAACTGTCACTGAGGGACAGAGAGAGAGAGACAGTTGGTGCCTGAGAGTGGGCTGTGTCTGTTACTGAGAGGCAGCTGATGCCTCAGAGTGGGCTGTGTCTGTTACTGAGAGACAGCTGATGCCTCAGAGTGGGCTGTGTCTGTTACTGAGAGGCAGTGAGATGGTTGTGTGTTAATGTGACTGCCTCAGAGGTTGTGTTATTGTTGGCTGGTGTAAATAGTGTGTATTAGAGACGGATGTCCAATACACTGTGTATATCTACATTGTAAATACTGCAAAGGAAGATTAAAGCCCTCATTTAGAGTGAAGACTTGTAAGAGTCGTTATTATTTGAAGACATCTTCACAGATTCCTTCTTCTTGGTGTCCTGTCGACGTGGTTGAACTCTGCAGGTGGTCGTGGTGGACACCGCGCATCATTTCCATAGGTCTCAACAAGGGTTATGGGCGAAGCACACGAACCACAACAAGGGTTACGGGCCCAGTAGCCACGTGGACAACACTAGAGAAGCTGTGGGAGATCTAGTTCTGCAACTGGTGAGCTGTGTTTGGCTTATTGGAGGGCTGAAGAGAAAAAGTCCTGAAGAGAAGTGAGTTAAGTGTGTCTACTCACGGACTCTGCTCTGATCAGTCTGTTTGGTGTGTTTGTTTGAGTCTGTTCAAGTCGCCAACTCAGCGCAACATGGAAACAGCCATCAGATTTGAAAAATTAAATGACAAAAATTATTTTCCCTGGAAAGTCCACATGAAGGCTTTGTTGATAAAGCAGGACTTATGGGACTATGTAAAGAAACAGCCAGACCTGAATGATGAAGACGAGTTAGCTGGTGACGAAAAGGCTACAGCAGCAATTGTTTTAGCTGTAGAGCCAAACCAACTGAATCACATCAGAAATAAGAGGTCAACGTTTGATGTGTGGAAAGCACTGGAAGGCGTTAATCAGCCAGCTGGA
>NW_024833549.1:0-1308 GCF_019175285.1 Sceloporus undulatus
AGCAATTTCATAAGAACACTACGTTAACAACCCAAATGAAATATATGCGGGATATAAGCATAACACAATTATAGAGTGGAAGGAGCTGTGAAGCATCTAGAAGGTACTGTTATAGTTTTTATGTGCCTTCTGACTTATGACAACTGCATGAAAGGTTTTCTTGGCAAGATTTATTAAGAGGATGTTGCCTTCCTCTTAGGCAGAGAGAGTGTGACTTGTGTTATGACTCATGAGGTCATAACACAAAACTAGCTCTAAAAAATAACAAAAGGCTAAGCATCACACCAACAAAGGAGTGATGTTATCCCTCAGTGAGTTACCATTGTAATTTAGCTATATCGGCATTACTGGAAGGGTTTAATTAGAAGTAACTAGTTATTTGAAGTAGTTATTTCCAAGCTCTTATTGGCCCGGTCCAGATGGATGCAAAAGGATGCCCTTGTCACATGCGAGGGGCTGCGCTTTTAGACACCCCTTGCCTCTCGCAAGTGATGAGGACATCAAAATGGTGGCGCCCTGTACAGATGGGCGCCGCTATCATTATGTGCCGGACGCATAGCGTCTGCATGTTGCAGTGCCATTATGATGTCACGAGTGTGCCATTGGTGCACTGCAACATCATAATGGTGTTGCAAGAAGAACCCGCTTTTTGCAGGTTCTTTTTGGTCCATGGGGAAGTCCTACGGTCTGGAGGCTGCGGCTTCCCTGCAGACCAAAACTAGGCACCGGGAGACCGTCTTTTTTGGACAGTCTGTCCCGCACCATTGATTATTAGATTTCTTACTCAAATGAAGCCTAATTGTCTTGTCATATTCCTGCTCAGTGACCATTTTTGCAAGGTATAAATAAAGGCCACTGTTTTAAACTACAGTGTGCCCTTGGTTCCAGGACTGCTCATGGATACCAAAATCCCTGGATGTTCAAATCCCATAAAATACAAAGCAATAATAAAATAGTGTCCCTGTCTACCATCAGTTTATATTTTAATTTGTTATTGTTATATTGATATGTTGCTTGTGTGATTTTGTTTTTATACTGGTCAATGACCGAATAAATTTTATTATTATTAAAGTGTCCCTTATATAAAATGGCAAAATCAACATTTGCTTTTTTAAAAATTATATTTTATTGTAATATTTTCAAGCCATGGATGGTTGATCCCAAGGATAAAAAAATCAATTGATATGACGGACCAATTGTACTAGATTTTTTCACTTACTTTGTTTTGATTTTTTTAAAAAGAAAACCCTGGAGCCTAAAGAATAACAATTTTTACTTCTTTTTGCTTCTTTTTTCTTTTTGTTTCTT
>NW_024833550.1:0-1308 GCF_019175285.1 Sceloporus undulatus
ATGTTTCTGTCTGGATTCATCAATAAAGCTTCTTTTGTTTCAAATGAATTTTATTTTTTTAGCACAGGACTGACTCCAGATCTCACCGTTTGCAAAGTCTCACAGTTTTAACTCCAATGGAGACCCAGGAACAAGAAGAGTCCTTGGGGAACCCAGTGGTTCTGGAGATCCCAGTGGTGGAGGGGCATGTGCCTTCTTCAGAGGAACTAGGAGCCAAGCCCAAGACTGAGAAACCTCCTGAAGCTCACACCATCCAGGCCACCACTGGAGGATTTGGGTTTCCGGCCCCAGACTGGGGAAAGGAAGGCCGTCAGGGGGCAGAGTTATAGCCTGGGACCTGGCAGTGGGGGAGTCACTTGATAGCCACCCCAGGACAGAAGAAACCCAGGTAGAAGTTTATCGAATGGAGGACGACAGAATGGAAATAAAGGACTGTGTGAAGTGGATGGTGTCCAAGTTAAAGGTGTAAGACAAATGTGTGAGTTCTGACTTAAACCCAAAACTGAAGAACCAAAGAACCAAGGAATGGTGTTTTAAAACAAGCTAAAGAACTAAACAAGATGGTTCCACGCAGAGCATTGATGTGAAGGAGGGATTTGGCAACTGAGACGAGGAAAGGCTGAAGAATTTGGAAGCTGAAGCTGGGTGCTGTTCAGGTGTGTCAAACTATGACCGGGAAGGTGTTTTTACTCCTGAGTCACAATAAAGAGGAACTGACAGGACAATGGACTAATTTGAACAGAATGACCTGCCTTTGAACAGCTGTCTCCTCTCGAAAAGAAGAAGTTGAGTAATGGGCGGCAATATTGCAAGACTTCAACAGCCAAAAGCCAGAGAGAAGAAAAGTATAAGGATCCTTGGCTTTCACCCTAATTTTGTTGGCACCAACTGTATGACAACAATGTCATCCCCAGCCTTCGAGGACAACTGATCAATGTCCGGTGGAAGGAAAGTGTGTGTTAGTATTGTATGAATGTGTGAGTGAATGGAAGAGCTCTTGATAATCAATGTTTGTATTATGTTTGTGATTTAATAAATGTTGCATGTATACTGTTTAAACCCAAATTTGGTGTCTCACTATCTGTGTTAGCCCTGCTCTGAATAAGTCCACAGAAAGAGAAATTTTCATTACACGCTCTCAAGTTAAACAGGTTGCCCTTACAAACTTGGGCATAACAAAGATGTGGAGGAGGAAGATGTCAGAGGCAAACTGAAGGCAGCTGATGCTCTTTGCCTGAAGCATTGAGACTGTCCCATTGTGACTTCAGTCTGATGCTCTTTGCCTGAAGCTTTGAGACTGTCCCATTG
>NW_024833551.1:0-932 GCF_019175285.1 Sceloporus undulatus
TTGGACATCTCTGCGGCCTTTGATACCATCGACCATGGTATCCTTCTGGATCGCCTGGGGGAGTTGGGTATCGGGGGCACTGCTCTGAAGTAGTTCCATTCCTACCTCTCAGGCAGATTCCAGATGGTGGAGTTGGGGGACTGTCGCTCCAATAAGAGGGCCCTCACATCCGGGGTCCCTCAGGGAGCGAATTTGTCCCCTATGCTATTCAACATTTACATGAAGCCGCTGGGAGAGATCATCCGGAGACATGGGGCGTGGTGTTATCAGTACGCTGATGACACTCAAATAGTCTTCTCTGTGTCTCCAACTGATGCAGTGACTAGGGATGGCATCTCTCCGCTCAATGCTTGTCTGGAGTCAGTAATGGGCTGGATGAGGAAAAATAGACTCAGCCTGGATCCAGAGAAAACGGAAGTACTTGTGATAGGCTCCCCCGGTCCCGGGAAGGAAATTTGTCCACCTGTCTTGAACGGGGTCACGCTCCCCGTGAAGGACACAGTTCGCAGTCTGGGGGTGCTTCTGGATTCGTCGCTTCACTTGACTTCTCAGGTGGATGCGACAGTCAGAGATGCCTGCTATCAGCTTCGGCTGATACACCAGCTGCGACCCTACCTGGACCGGGGGGGACCTTGAAACAGTGGTACATGCACCGGTAACCTCTCAACTTGATTTCTGTAATGCACTCTACATGGGGCAACCCTTGTACCAAACCCGGAAGCTACAGTTGGTTCAGAATATGGCAGCAAGGCTGGTCCCTGGATCTTCCAGGGCCAGCCACATAACACTTATTTTGAAAGATCTGCATTGGCTGCCTATTTGCTTCCGGGCGCAATACAATGTGTTGGTCGCTACCTATAAAGCCCTAAATGGCTTGGGCCCAGAGTACTTGGAGGACCGCCTCTCCCCACATAATCCGCCCCGCACACTTA
>NW_024833551.1:1032-1308 GCF_019175285.1 Sceloporus undulatus
GGCTTGGGCCCAGAGTACTTGGAGGACCGCCTCTCCCCATATAATCCGCCCTGCACTCTCAGGTCAGGTGGGAGAAAACTCTTGAGAGTTCCTAAAATGAGATCCGTTGCGACTGCGTAAAGGGCTTTCTCCGCTGTTGCCCCGCAGTCTTGGAACTCTCTCCCTGATGAGCTCCACTCAGCCCCCTCCCTTGAGTCTTTCAAGAAAAACCTTAAGACTCACCTATTTCGCCAAGCCTTCCCTCACATGTCCTGACTGCCATTCTCTCCTGTATAC
>NW_024833552.1:0-1308 GCF_019175285.1 Sceloporus undulatus
TTTGGGTGGATCTAGCCAATATTTTTGATTTTTTATTACAATATTTGAAAAATTCTCTTCTTAAGTAAATGAAATGTTCTTGTACTTCATCTATTTCCATTTAATCTAACTCTCTCTTTCTGCCCTTAATTCTACATATGTCTGTTTAGCTCTACTCACTCTATATTTATTTTTCTATACCTCTATATCAACTTCTGATTTCTTCTTTCTTTCTTCTTGTCTTTTCTTAAGATTATATGTTTTCTTTATACATATTCCTCTTATGAATGCCTTCATAGTATGCCATAACAACCTTGTTGTAACATCTTTATCATTTATATCCCATGTTTCGTGCCATTCCTTTCCAATTTTTTCTACAATTTCTATATAATTCAATCTCTTAATATTTAACCTCCACCTTTTTACTTGTTCGTAATCCTTCTTACAACAATTTCTACATTCAACAAGCCAGGGGCAGTTACTCTTCTATTTGATACCTCTGTATTGAAAAGGTTATTTTAAATACATAATCCATTCTTGTATATGTCTTATGTACTGCACAGTAATATGTATATTTTCTTTCATCTCCCTTCACTAATCTCCATACGTCTTTAAATTCCCCTTTCTCATTATTTTATTTAGATTTGTTATACAGTCGGCCCTTCTTATACACGGGTTTTTTATACACGGATTCAAGCAAACACGGTTTGAAAATGTTCCAAAAAAGTATAAAGTTACCTTGATTTTCCATTTTTTTTATAAGGGACACCATTTTGCTATGCCATTACATTTAATGGGACTTGAGCATACACAGGTTTTGTTATACATGAGGGATCTTGGAACTAAACCCCAGCGTATAACAAGGGTCCACTGTATAACTATATCTATCCTTGACCAAAGGATTAGATTTTTCTTTTATCGTGTCCATCTGCATAACAAGATCACCTGCCAAACAAAACCAGTCAAAAGTATGACATTTGTAAGTTGCTCAGTGGTTACAGAGATGAAGTGTTTCAGAAACAACAAAGTGTTGCAGATTTTAACCAGCTAAGTTTCTAGCCAATATAGCTATCCATAGTACAGTATTTAAGTTTCCCTTGCATTGTATTCTGGGTGTGTATATTCCCAGGGTTACTTAGCTGTTCAAAGTTTTGCTGCCTTCTGTTTGATTGTGTTCCCTTATACAGGCAAAGCCATCTACAAGGTAAGAAAGCACAAATAATCATATTTGTATGTGAGGCTTTTTTCATAAAAGATAATTAAATGCATTTTAGGGAAACAAGACTTGGTCAGACGAACAAGGAGAGAGAGAGTTAGATTTGGCCAGGT
>NW_024833553.1:0-648 GCF_019175285.1 Sceloporus undulatus
AGCTGTGTTGGGCTCCCTCTACGATGGCAGAGTTCGGCCTGGGGTGGTCGGCCAACCAAGGGCAACTCGCCGGGGAGACTCTATAGAGTGACTCCACCTTCCGGGAGGGCGCCGACAGGGTGGCCGGGGAGTCCCAGGACCTCTTCACGATGGTCTGGAGCGAGGGGAGGAGGGGTAGGCAAGGTGGAGTAGGCACTCGTCCGTGCACCCGACGCTCAACCGGGTCCTCGGCGTCGTCTTCCGCGGAAGTGAGCTCGATGTCGAGGGCCCTCGCCATCTTGACGACGTGCTCGGTGAAGGACCGGACGTCGTCCGATGGTGAAGACGGCTCTGGGTTGTGCATCCTCTGGGGAGAGGCCGGGTCCGAGAGGACATCCTCGTCCGAGGGCGCCTCAGAAGGAAGCAGCGGCTCGTCTTCTGAGTCCAGGTCGGAGGAGAGAGGGTCCGTCACTCTGACCTGGGATCTCGGTCGGGTTGGAGCAAGGTCGGCTGAAGACCGGGAGCGCCTGCGGGGTGGAGACGGCGACCTCTCGTAGACTGACACGGTCGGGACCGATCTGGACGGGGTGGCCCGGTCTACAGGATGGGGGTTCAGCCTGGTGAACTCCCTCAAAGCTCTGTCCTCCGACACAGACACATAGTACCGGC
>NW_024833553.1:748-1308 GCF_019175285.1 Sceloporus undulatus
GAGAGAGGGTCCGTCACTCTGACCTGGGATCTCGGTCGGGTTGGAGCAAGGTCGGCTGAAGACCGGGAGCGCCTGCGGGGTGGAGACGGCGACCTCTCGTAGACTGACACGGTCGGGACCGATCTGGACGGGGTGGCCCGGTCTACAGGATGGGGGTTCAGCCTGGTGAACTCCCTCAAAGCTCTGTCCTCCGACACAGACACATAGTACCAGCGCGACTGCGTGTCAAAGAAGAGGTCGGGAATGTCATGCCCGTGAGGTTGATCTTCCTCATCGTCAGTTGCCGGGTGGGAGGGCGACCGGTGCTCTGGGGAGCGAGGGACAGCGGTGTCGTCCGTCCCGTGGACAAAGTCCATGGTGGGCAGAGGCAGTGGAGTGTCCGGTACCGGGGTCCCCCGATGTACCGGCGTCGGCTCCGGGTCACGGGGAGCTGCCGAAGCGGAAGCGCGGGCCTGTTTGGACGGAGAGCGCTTCTTGTCCTTTGCCTTCGGTGGATCGGTGGTGGTCCGATCTTTGGAGGGTTTGGACTTCTTCGGGGCAGGGTCACGACCGGGTTTGTC
>NW_024833554.1:0-1308 GCF_019175285.1 Sceloporus undulatus
GGGGTATTTGCACAAAACTGCATATTATTATATCTGATGCTATCATTGGGAGCCCTGATCTGGAGACGTCTCGAAGAGTAAGAATCTCCCCAGTTCTAGATTTAGGACCGTGTTGCACGGGGTTAAAAGAGCAGCTCACCTTTCCCAAATTCAGTGCTAATTCAGGAGGCAGACGGTTCCTATCACACATAAATCGCCACTGAATCGCTGCCCGGGTCCAACCTGGATGCAGCCTGGGATGTTTAAGCTGTTTTGGCAGCCATTTTTAGAAGTCAGAAGCTTCCTTTTCCGAAAATGGGCCACAGAAGCGGGTTAGACAATTTGGACCCGGGCAGCAATTTATGGGGTTGTTCCCACTATGGTTTAAACTGGGTCTCTATCCAGTTTAAACTACCTTGGTTCCCACTTAATTCGAATCCCTGAAGCAATTTGGAAAGGGGGGAGGCATGGTTTTTATGCATTTTTACCCATTTAACCCACGTCAAAATGGTAAAATTGGGTGTTTTTTGGGCTGAATCCATTTATTTGAATACAAATCAATTCAGTACAAGTGTGAACCAGGCGGTATCAATTCAGATGCGACTCTGCCCTGGTACCCAGTGGCAGCGGCTTTTCCAGCCATACCTCCACGCTTGGTCCTCAATCCTCCATCCTCCAAGCCTGCCTCTCTCCTTATGCCCCAGCCTTTCCTCCATTCCCCATATGGCCATGGTGGGACAGCTGTGTTACGTTTGTTGGTTGGTTTATCATTACACTTACTTTTGCATTATCTTCGCCTGACCGATTAGTTTTAAGATGCACAGAGATCCCTAAAAAGGCCCAAATGTTTTATCAAGGGTTACAAGGTCATTGATGGAGCCTGATTGACTGATTGATAGATTGACTGAGTGATTGATTGCCCAGAATTTGGGATTGTCTTCAAATGGAGGGCTGGAGTTCATGGTTATCCTGTACTTACACACAAATAGAGAAGGACATTAAATCAATGTATTTACTTGCATCTCGACTCGCTTTCTGACACCTTTTTGAATCATTCCCCTTCACCTGAGAGTGACCCACAGGAATTTGTGCAAATGGATCTTGCATGCAAAGGGACCTAAAACCTTTGAGACTAATACTGGTATATAAATAAAACAAATTATTATTATTAAATTATTAATACGAAACTAGTTTGTAGTCTAAGCTAAAGAAGATCCAGACTACTTCTCCAGATGGATTAGGAAATTTAGAAATGAGAACTGGGTCAATCATTTCAGGTTTGCCATGATGTTATTTTGAGTAGGTAACATTTTAATGGATGGGACGCTC
>NW_024833555.1:0-1308 GCF_019175285.1 Sceloporus undulatus
CATTACCTATTGCAGTATCACATGGTGCCACCCCCCTATTGACCATATCACACCATAAAGAATCCTTAGTAATGTTTTTTCATTAATGTTCCTCATAAATCGTAATTTCCTTTTATCACTGAATGTAATGGCAAAGAACGGCTGCCAGGCTCACCCGGCAGCCGTGTTGCCGCTGGTGAGGCCACGTCAACTGCGCTTGGGCCTTTTGGGCCTCGGCGCGCCCCAGCATGCCTTGCTGGGGTGGCCGAGGCAAGTGATTGGCCGTTTCAGGGGCCTGGGGAGAGACTTCCGGCAAAGAGGCCGCTCCTGCCTGTTGGAGGACCTCTCGCTGGTTGCTCCTTCTGGTCCTCCAAGGCAGCTGATTGGTGCTGCCTTGGAGGGGGAGGAGCAACAACTTCCCGCCCCCCCCCATGGCTTGGCCTATTTAAGGCCATGTGGCCCAGCGTTTGGGGCCATTTTAGCTTGGCTCCCCACCCTCCCTCCCTAGGGTTGGTGTTTTGCTAGTGACAACCGGGAGCAGAAGCATAGGCCAGGATCTGGGTGGGATTGGTCTCCAGGGCTGCGGAGCACTGGAGCAGGAGTCCTTAGGGACCTGGTTACGCTGAGCGGTTACGTTATGGCCATTGCGGGGGCCATAACGTTATTGCGTGACCCAGTGACTAGGGGCTTGTGGAAATACATGCAATCAGCTGGTTGCTGTAGGGTGGTCCATAGCCCATAGGTCATCCCGACGGTAGGCCTGGCCCAGGCCATTGCAAGTATCGATCAACCGGGGTGTTGGTTGATAAGCAGAGCCCTCCCCCCAGTCCATCTGCCTTGGTCTAGGCCTCAGAGGGAGAGAAGAACCACTGGACCTGATCCCTTCCCCACCACCATTCCCTTCTCCTTTTGTGTCATGTCTACTTAGATTGTAAGCTTGAGGGCAGGGAACCGTCTAATTAAAAGATTGTATGTACAGTGCTATGTAAATTTACAGTGCTATATAAATAAAGCTTAATAATAATAATAATAATAATAATAATAATAATAATAATTTTCCAGATCCTGACCTCATGCTATGTGCCAACCCTATTCTGTTTGCTGCTTGCATTAATAAAGTTGTGGCCTTTCTTCCAGCTATGCCTATTTGTTTATTGTGGCGGCGCCCCTCCCAGGCAATTGTTGTGACATAAAGCGCTAGCAAAATTAAAATTGTAAATTTAAATTACAATATCATATGCACAATCTAAATGTGTTTACATATACATTGTTTTATGTGGTCAAAGTGAAAATTTGGTAAGATGTGATGCTTTTGAAGAAAAAATTAAA
>NW_024833556.1:0-1308 GCF_019175285.1 Sceloporus undulatus
CTGGATTGGACAACAGGTTTGGAATAAGCTTACATGGCCACTTGGATCTGACAAAAGAATTTGGAAGACAGAGAAGCAGTATAAGCATTTATGGCTCTCAGAAAGTTGTTCATCAGACATGATTAAATTCTGAAAACTGCTTCTTCTTCTTTTTTTTAACAGGATGACTAAGCAGTCATTTTCCTTCCAAAATATGCTTCAAAGCATTTCCACAGCAAACCCAGTGGGAGAGAAGAACCGTCTATATATTTTTATCAACTAAGTCTGAAAAAACATGTTTATTTCATTCACCTTTTACAATCCAAAGTCCACATCATTTATAAAAGGAAAATATTTGTCTCCAATATAGTTCAGGAAGGACTTCCTGTAACCTGTCAATGTCCACTATTCAGGGACATGATCCAAAATTCCAGTCGGTTCAAACTTGCATTCCTCAGCTGATAGCATTAATGCATTATAATTAAATCAGTGAAAGCACTTTGCAGGGCTTGGCATCTATTTTCTATTTACCTATTATAAATAGAATTATTTTCTAGGTCAGTGTAAATGTAATAGCATGGACGTACAAATTTGTAGGAAAATATTGCAGTTCACTGGATTGCTATGGAAGTAGAATGGAAAAAACAATGATTGCAACAGTTAATCTTTCTGCCTTCACATACACATGATCTCCCCCCTCACACATACAAAAACACAGCAGTTTGACTGCTAAGCCAGGATGCACAACTATCACAAGGCTGGGTCCCATTTGATATGTTGGCCAAGGGTTTGAGGTCCATACACTTTCATTTTTCTTTATAATTTTTTTTAAGTTTAAAATATGTCAAATTAGTTACATATATGAAAAATTCATTTACAGTTAGCTGACTGCAATTAAAACTTGGTTACATTGTTACATATCACATGCATTAAAAATTCCCCTTATTCTTTATTGAGAAATGATATCCTCCTACTTGAATTTGATTATTAGTAAATTTATACTTACGAATAAAGTAACCATCAACAAGCTCACAATGGTTTTGATTAGTATGATATTAGGATACTTGCTTTTGATATTGAACTGAAATGAGCTAAACTGAGTATGATATAGATTATGATAATGATATTATGATATCGACTATCACTTCATTTATATAGTGCATGTAACACTTTCCTGGTTCATGATTTTCCATATCTGGGCTCAATCATCAATCAGAGCAGAGACTACAGTCAAAAAATTAGAAGACTTGAAATAAGAAGGGCAGCTATGAAGAAACTAGACATGATCCTGAAGTGTAAAAATATAGAACTGAATACTAAAATTAGGAA
>NW_024833557.1:0-1308 GCF_019175285.1 Sceloporus undulatus
CATGTTTGGGAGACACTGTTCTCTGAGGTGGTCCTGTCAAAAGAAGGTAGATAAACCATTAGTACAAAATGCATTAAGAAGATAAATGATCAGTGATTATTTTCATTACCCTGTATAGAGTTTTTAAAAATCTACAGTGAATTCCTACAATGTGGAGAACTTCATGTCAAACAAAGGGGTTGTACTGTATAGAAACTGGAAGCTTCACTTGGAAAGTCTAAAAGTCAGGCAGCTGTTGAGAGGATAAAACTTCAGCAGAAAAAGCACCAAACATTTTTCACTCACGATGATGACTCACATACTTTTTCATATTAGGATTGACATTCAGATAATCCTAGTTTTGTTTGTTATTCTTGTTGTTCTTATGTGTCTTCAAGTCAGTTCCAAATTATGATGTCTCTAGCATAGTGTTTTCTTGGCACGATTCATTCAGAATCGTGCCAAGAAACTTCCACTGCCTTCTTCTGATGGACCTGATCCCCTTCCCCATGACCAATGTCTTCTCCTTTTGTGTCGTGTCTTTATAGATTGTAAACCTGAAGGCAGAGAACTGTCTAACTAAAAAGATTGTCTGTACAGCACTGTGTAAATTTACAGCGCTATAAAGGTTAACAACAACAACAACAACAACAACAATAATAATAATAATAAGTTTGCCCAGTGGATTTCCATGGCTAGGCAGGTATTTGAACCCTTTTTCCCCCAAGATCCTAGTCCAACATTCAACCCCTGCCTTTTCCCTAGCTTGGTCAGCAAAAGCTAAATTCTCCCTTTCAATCATAAGTGCCATTCTAAATTAACAGAACCCTAGGCCATAGCATAACAGTAACATAATGTATTTATAGATAAAAATTTCATACCACATCCCAAATACATGGGAAATAGGATGTGCTATCACTCCCACAAACCACATTTATAATGTTTCTATGTGTCTGCTTGGCAGATTGTTCTTTTTTCAGGCAATTGGCTATGCAAAAACTCTTGTGTTTCTTAAACATCACTTCATGACAAACCTGGGAAAAGATAAGATGCCAGATTTCTCTAGACTAGAAGATAAATGGAAGGACTTCATCTAATTTGAACTGCCTGCATAACAGAAGCAAAACTCTTGTTTTCCTGCGTCTTTAAGGCTTCTTATGATCAAGGATGCCTGTTCCCATTATGATAAAAACAAGTACAGGTATACCTCATTTATGACTGTTTAGCCCCACACCCCCACCCCAACCCTCCATGCCTGGATGGAAGTGTTGTGTTTTTTTTCAAACAATATCAGCATTGGAAGGATGATAAAGGAGAGCTGGAGAAACA
>NW_024833558.1:0-1308 GCF_019175285.1 Sceloporus undulatus
TTTGTATTGTTTGGCATGATGTAGTATATTAAATATATTCCTTATTGGTTCATAAATATATCTGCCTTCCACAAATCCATATTGTTCTTCTTTAATTAAAGTAGGTAAATATTCCTTTTAATCTATTGGCTAGGATTTTCATAATAATTTTATAATCTTGATTGCTTAATGTGATCGGATGATAAGATTAGAAATTGGCTGGATCTTTATTGGGTTTAAGTATTAATATAATTACAGATAGGTTCCATGTTTCTGGGATTATTTTATCATTGAATATTTCATTGTAAATTTTAGACAAATGCTCACTCAATTCATTTTTAAAGGTTTTATAAAATATGGATGTGAATCCATCTGGGCCAGGAGATTTAAATCCTTTTAAATCTTGTATTACTCTTTCAATCTCTTGTTTGGTTATTGGGGAATTAATATGATTACTCTGTATTTCCATTCTGTCAAGTCGTTCCCTTTTGATCCTTTGGTGGGACACAACTTGTGCAGCTCTGCTTTAATAGAGGGCATGTTTATCAAATTTGCAGATGGCACCAAACTAGGAGGAGTAGCTAATACCACAGAGGACAGGATCAACATTCACAAATTTGGAGTATGTCCAGAGGAGAGACAACACAATGGAGAGACTTAGGGAGCTGGGGCTGTTTAGCCTGGAGAAGAGCAGGTTAAGAGGTGATATGATAGCCCTGTTTAAATATTTGAAGGAATGTCATATTGAGGAAGGAGCAAGCTTGTTTTCTGCTACTCCAGAGAAAATGACCCGGAGCAATGGATGCAAGCTCCAGGAAAAGAGATTCCATCTCAACATTAGGAGGAGCTTCCTGACAGAAAGGGCTGTTTGACAGTGGAACACACTCCCTCAATAGAGAATGATGGAGTCTCCTTCTCTGGAAGCCTTTAAACAGAGTCTGGATGGCCATCTGTCAGATATGCTTTGATTGGGATTTTCTTCATGGCAGAAGGGGGTTGGACTGGATGGCTTTGAGATCACAATGGGACAATCTCAATGCTTCAGATAAGGATCACAATGGGCCAGTCTCAATCCTTCAGGCAAGGAGCATCAGTCTGAACTCATAATAGTCCCGTCACAATCTTTCAGGAAAGGTGCTTCAGGCTGAGATCACAATGGGACAGTCTCAATACTTCAGACAAGGATCATAACCTTTTGGTCACTATGGGCCAGGCTCAATCCTTCAGGTAAGGAACACCTGCCAATAAGCCCATCTTAATCCTTCAGGGAAGGAACATCAGCCCAAAGTCACAATGAGTTAGTGTCAGTCCTTCAGAAAAGGAGCATCA
>NW_024833559.1:0-1308 GCF_019175285.1 Sceloporus undulatus
CCACTGTGACTCGAAGCAGCTTTATTTTGGCTGTCTGTAACAGGCCAATGTAGATTCTTTTCTGTGTATTAATTGAACTTTGGATAGAGTAGAAGAATGTAAATGGAGTAACAAGATAGAAGTGTAGTAGTAAAGTAAATATGAAATAGAGAAAGAAAGGAAAGTTGTGATACATGGTAAAGTATAGAATAAATTAGAAGTGAGGAAGCTGAAATAAGATCTTCTTTCCTATTTTTCTAGAAGTGAGAAAGAAAGGGAGAAAGAAGATACAGGTGGTAAAAAGAGACATGTATGTAGTTGAAGGTATGTGTAAGTGTAGAAGGTAGAGGATAGAGTTGGGTAGAATGGAATGATGAGAAAGAGTACAGTTATGAAGGAGAGAGAGAGAAAGGAGGAGAGAGGCAGAAAGAATGAGAAAGAAGCTAGGAAGAAGGTAGGAGGACATGCGGTTTAAAGAATAGAGGAGGTAGTAAGGAGAAAGATGTAGATGGAAGGAGTAGATGGTAATAATAAGAACAAAATAAAAGAACAAGTGTGATGTATGTTTGAATTGTAATTTTATTGATTGAATGGTTATTTATTCTGAAAATAAAAGGAATTTGAACATTATTTACAGTTTGACCTCAGTATCTGCTGAGGTTTGGGTTCAGGACCTCATGAAGTAACCCAAATCCCTGGATGTTCAAGTCCTATTACAAACAATGGGGTTGTAGTATGATGTGCCTTACATAAAATGGCAAAATCAAGGTTGGCTTTTTGGGGATATATTGAGATGCAGAATCTGTGGATCCTGAGAGCTGACTGTGAAATTTTAAAAAGCAGTTGAAATCATCCTATTAAGAGAAATGTAACCCATGTAATTGGACTCATGGAGAAGTGGTCAGATGGAACCAAGGAGAATGTGTTTCTTTGGTTGGTTTCCCTGGAAAGAACTGAGAGTCTTGGCCAAGGAGGGAGTTGAATCAGTTGAGGCTGAGAGAAGGAGGAGAGACCTCAGGACAAGAGCATTTCTCTGGGTTAGTTTGCCTGTTTCCTATTTTATGTTAGTGTTTAGAGAGTACTGTCTTTCTTACAGTTGAACCTACTCCTGCTTTGTGAAGGCATCACAAGTTGGACTGGTTGGTCTCACCTGAAAGCATCCTTCTTATTCATTCATTCCTATTGTACCTTCTTTGAACTGTATGGTTGTGCTATTTATTACATTTCATCCCACCTTGAGACCCATCCATGGGAGAAAGGTGGGATGAAATGTAATAAATAGCACAACCATACAGTTCAAAGAAGGTACAATAGGAATGAATGAATAAG
>NW_024833560.1:0-1308 GCF_019175285.1 Sceloporus undulatus
GACTGTGGGAACGAAGCGCTTCTCAAGAAGGAGCTCCATTTCAGAGCACCTTCCAGTGCCCCTACTAGGCCGCCACAAGCGGACTGACGTGACACGAAGACGTCTTCAGTACATGCTATGACAACTCTAGCACATCTTCAGTACATGCTATGGCACTGGTCTGTACCGCGCCGATATTTAACCAATTTAAGCATTTTTTCTAAATATTATTTTTCCCTCTTTAAAAAGCATACCCCATAAGGACTTACCACCATGTTGATGAAGTTCAGCTGAGAGGCAGCTCACTTTGCTCTTCTTGAAGCATGTTTTCTTCTTTACCTTATATCAGAATTTTGTTACATGTTTGGTGGGTTTTGAAGCTGGTCAGAAGCTTGAAATCTATGCAAAGTTGGGGATAGCCTGGCAAATGGAAATACTGAAATATCTCATCCCATCTGCTGAATTACTCTGATGCCATCTCTTTTCAAACTGTCAGACTCACTGTTCTAGAATGGAAGGCTGTTTCTTATCTTTCAACTGCCAACTTTACCATATATTTTGTGTATAGAGAGCATGGAGTATAAATTCTTTATTTCCTGGTATTCCTTATATCCTTCACATAATTTATCCCAAGGTCTTTGATTCATGCAAACAGCAGCGTCATCCAAAGCTAGACCACACTTTTCTTTCCTATTTTCTAATATGAAGTACAGTAAATTAATGACAACTCTGGAAAGCTCACCTGGAAAGCTGAAGTGTTGGAGTCTTGGCAGGAAAATAAGCTGTTTTTGCTATATGTTTTTAGATTACATATTATTATATAAAGGACCTTATTTATCTTTTGCTCTTTCCCATTTTGTACATTCAGTTTTCTTCTTCCGTCAGAGGAACTAAGTTGTTTCCATGAAATTCCTCTCCCTCTCTCCCTTTGACTGACCACTAAAAGAATCATGGCAGCATCATAGCAGAAACATCACAGTTTGCCTCACAATCACCACATCCAAGTGGGGTGAACATGGGGGTGGGAGGAAACTAGGGCTCATTATAATCACCACATTGTAGTGTTGTAGAAGGCAAACTGGGTTCCCTCATAATCCCCACATCCACATACAGCAAATAAATAGAGGCAGTCAGCCTCCTTGGGAACAGTGAGGTAGAAGAGGGACAGAAGAGTGGAAGGGACACTGAACCCACATGGCTGCCAATATCACAACTGCCCCAGCAGTTGATATCCCTGTCAATTAAAAGAGATGCCCTCACTGTGTATCAGGAAAACAGCAGCTATGGGTCAGAGGCATCATTGTGTGATAAGTATCATGAAAACCACTT
>NW_024833561.1:0-1308 GCF_019175285.1 Sceloporus undulatus
ACATAATATAACCCAACGTCTATCTTGTACTTCATGACTTGGACAAGCTACTTGTCCTTTTTGACTTATTAAAGTCAAGAATTCTCACCCATCCTATTCTAAGCTCATTCCTGGGGTGACATCTCAACTTTAGAATCTTCTCCTTATGGAGACCTAACTAGCATTTTCTTTGCCAGGTTTCAGATGTCAAGTTAGGACATCTTTACTTGTCTGCTCACTCTTAAATAGCATTCTTCGTGATTTTATTTGCTGCTTCTTATTGTTATATAGGTGTTACTATGTATTGCACACTACATTGAAATAAAGATCTCATGGAAAGTAATATAGAATATTTTACATGAAAAAGAAATAAATACATGTGCAATGTTATAGAGTTGCTAGAATGGAAACTGGACATAACTCCACTAACTTTAATGGTTGTGTAGGAGAGGGGATTTCACCTGGTGTTGTGTGTTACTTGGTTGAAGGCAAGCAACACCTGTTCAAATGCCCGTGTCTGTAACTGTTATATATAACTCTCCCTATATAACTGTTGTATATAACTATAACTGTTAAAGGTGCAGGAGCTCTCTGCAGTTTTCAAACTGTCAAATCTATGTGTAAAGCAAAACAAAACAAAACAAAAAACCCACAAACCCTCCAGTGCCCTTGCTTCTATGACCAGCAACCACTGCTAACACGTAAAAATATCATGACATAGGCACATGTTGTGACATTTAATGTATTGGAGTTGAGCTAAATTAACACAAAAGTACCCTTTGCTTTTCAGGTAGTCTTCAGGGTAATACCTTTGCCCTGTCCATGAAACAATATGACCTTGTGCATAGTTGAATTATTAACACGAACACAAAAAAAATATGTGCTAATGCAGGAAACTGAGCATAATCACTCATCCTCATAGAAGGAGTCAACCTGTGTCTGGGTGAGACCAGTTCAAGCTCAGATAATCAACTGCCCTCCCATACAAATATTTCTGGTCATGCTGAAATTGAATGAATCAGAGTGAAAGTTAAACTAAACCATTTCCCCTGATACTGATTTTTTTCAATGCTAAAGAATAGAGCTCCTCCAAGAAGCATTGCGCTATGTGAGAAATCCAATCTGTATTCTGAATTGTTACAAATTTCATATATGTTCCTTGTTACCTCAGGGAGAACCTCAGCGTTCACAGTCAGAACTCAATAATGGTAGTTCTAACCTTACTGTTCCTCTGTGAAAACTAGGAAGAACTTATAAAATTACTACATTGGACTACAACTCTCAGCATGCCCCAGCCAGCGTGCCCAGTGACTTTGGAACTAGGTTACA
>NW_024833562.1:0-1308 GCF_019175285.1 Sceloporus undulatus
AGCCTTCAGATGGGCCTTACCTGAATGCCGTCATGAACACGACCCCCGCACGCCCCAAGCGGGAAGAAGCGGCATTAAAAAGGTGCTGCTTTTTTCCGCTTCTTTTTGATTTGAGGCGTACATGCGCATCTCCGTCTGTAAGCTGCTGCACTGGTACGCCAGAATTGCCCTGCCGCAAATATAAGTTGCCCGTTTAAAAGCTCCGTGTCAGCTGCATCGCATAATGGGTCGGGGTCCGGGACATGCGCGGTTTGCAGTCAGGCTTTAATTGCAGCGTCTGCTGCCATGGAGCTGTGGAAGCTGTGGCACAGCTGCGGCGCATTTTAAGTCTCGTAACCCTAACCCTAGAGCCACTTGTGCACATGCGTTGCTAGAATCACGGGAAGTTGTAAGTTTTGCCGGCGGATGTTTTGGTTGTAGAAAGTGATAAGGGAAAGTTTGGAATTTAAAGTGCACCCCTACACACATTCCTGCGCCATTTTCACCTAACAATAAAAAACGCTAAAACTGTAAATATTTACATATGTACAAGGGAGGTGATGGGGGATGGCAGGGGGACAGCGGTGGCAGCGGAGACAGCTGTGGCTGCGCATTGCAAATTCAGCAGGAGCACGGGGACCAAAGGAGAGGAGGCATCTATGATGCTGGTGACACTGGCAAAGTGCAAGCGGACAAGGATGCCAACACCAGCTGATCACCAGCTGGCAGGAGACCACCATTGTTCTTGGGCAGAGCGGGGGGGAAAGTTTTAAAGGGGCTTGGGCACTTTAAATGTGCCCATAGGCTTTCTACCGCCGCTGATTAGCGCTGCAGCTGCGCAGCTGCGCATCCACCAGCCGGCAAAGGAAAAAAAAAGCTCCATTTTTGGCCGCCTGTGCGGAAGCTGCCTCTCTCTCTTTGCGGCGTCCTCCGAGGCGGCGGTATAGAAACTGCGGGTCAGAAACGGCCCCAGGTGAGGCGTTTTCACTGCCCCCCATGTGGAAGCCCCAACACCTGAAGCACGCCCCTGGGGCGGGAGGTCTGGAGGCTCCGTATACACCTCCAAGACGTCTTCCCCTGCCCGTCTGTAACCCGCCATTAAGAGTCAAATAGCAACTTGTAACTAAATAACCAAGTCTAAAGTAAGAGGTCAACAATAACAACTTTGAAACCAAGTTACAGTTTACTTTCTTGCTTTACAATAAACTTTTGTTATTATTTAAGAAATATGTGGCCGGTGTTTTACAATCAAACTTTGCTACCCAAACAGTAGACAGAGTGGTGTTGTCCATCAGAGGAGAGACTTGTGGCTGGACGTCACATACATTG
>NW_024833563.1:0-1308 GCF_019175285.1 Sceloporus undulatus
TCACATCATCCTCTGCCTCCCTTTTTCTAGTCTTCCCTCTGTTAATTAATACACACTGTCTGCCATTAAATTTCTGGAGCTAATTAAGGTTTCAGGGTTCCTTGGTTTAAGAAGTTCTGTTCCACAATTATATCTTTAAATCTTTGTTGTTATCTAGTATTTTCAGTTAATCAGGTTTTATTGTCCTATTACAGTATTTCTTTTGCTCAAAATTGGTTTCTTCCCTTGTCTTTCCCACACACTCTCAACTATGGAGTCTCTTCCACTTTAACTCTTCTCCACTTTCACTTTCTCACTTTCACTCGTACACAGTTCATTCAAATCACTCATTTCCCATACAACGTTAGTCTCAACTTCCAATGGAGTTTTATAAGTAGAGGATCTCTGAGTTCCCACTGCTATTTAATTTAGTTTCTTTCCTTTTCTAAATAAAAAGGGTCAGTGATGGAGCTATGCTGCACTCAGCCCCAACTCATGGCGGCAGTTTGCCCATGATCTCTTGGAAACCTCCACGCTGCTGTCCTTTGGGATCAGAGAATCCTTGGAGATTTGGTGTTAGCTTCCAATATAATAATAATAATAATAATAATAATAATAATAATAATATCTTTATTTTTAGCCCGCCTTTCCATAGATCAAGGCGGGTTACAAGATGCAATAACATACAACAGCAAAAAAACAGCAATAAAATGAATTAAAAAATTACAGACAACAACTTCCAAAACTAGCTCAAATACGAATGCAGTGAAGGGAGAGCAGGAATCAGGGGAAAGCTTGCTGAAAAAGGAAAGTTTTTAGCCCCTTCCTGAATAGGTCAAGGGAGGCGGCCGAGTGGAGCTCGCCGGGAAGAGAGTTCCAGAGCTGTGGGGCCGAGATGGAAAACTCCCTCTGTGCTGTCGTAGAATATTTTGCATCTGGAACTCTCAACAGTTGCTTCCTGGCTGACCTGAGTGTGCGGGGCGGATTATATGGAGAGAGGCGGTCCTCCAAGTACTCTGGGCCCAAGCCATTTAGGGCTTTATTGGTAAAAACCAACACCTTGTATTGCACCCAGAATAGGCAGCCAATGTAGGTCTTTAAGTACAGGTGTTATGTGACTGGCCCTGGAGGATCCAGTGACCAGTCTTGCTGCCATGTTCTGAACCAATTGTAGCTTCCGAGTATGGTACAAGGGTTGCCCCATGTAGAGCTCATTACAGAAATCCAACCGAGAGGTCACCAGAGCATGTACCACAGTTTCAAGGTCCCCCCGGCCCAGGTAGGGTTGCAGTTGGCTTATCAGCCGAAGCTGATAACAGGTGCTCCTGA
>NW_024833564.1:0-1308 GCF_019175285.1 Sceloporus undulatus
GCATAGTTGGCGATCTTGAGGTCAAGGGCCGCCGAGGCGTAAAATTTGTTAGCCAGGCCGTCTAACTTTTTACTGTCCTTGTCAACGGGCGAGGACGAGGTTTTAGGGGCGAAGGTAGACTGGGCCCCTTCCACGATAGCTGAATTCAGCTTGGGATGGTTTGACAGCCAGGACGGCGCGGACGGGGTGACCTGGTACAGGTTCTCGATCCTGCGCGAAGTTGACGGGATGGTGGCTGGGGCGTCCCAAGAACGCTTGGCGATCTTCTCTAGGGACGGGAGGTAAGCCAGGGCTGGTGGAGCCAGAGCAGAGCCGTGGATCCTCCTTTCCACTGGGTCGAGAGCGTCATC
Source organism: Sceloporus undulatus (assembly GCF_019175285.1). NCBI lineage: Eukaryota > Metazoa > Chordata > Lepidosauria > Squamata > Phrynosomatidae > Sceloporus > Sceloporus undulatus. The sequence continues at coordinate 351 of NW_024833564.1, forward strand.
TTCGGGATGGGCGACCTCCAGCTTGAGGGAGTCAGCCATCCGTATGATTCTGTCTGCAAAGGCCCGAACGTCATCCGTGGGTGAGGGGACGGAAGGCATTGGGGTGTCCTCGTCCGAGACGGGGGACACGGAACGAGGAGAGCCCGAGCCGGACCTCGAGGGGGATGGGCTCTGCCGTCTGAGGAGAGGGTCGGATGTCCCGAGGTCTTCCCGGTCGTCCCGGCAGGAGGTGTCACCATCCGGAAGACGGGTTCGAGAGTGAGCACGGAGGTCCCAATGCAGGTGGGACGGGTCAACCGGGATGAGGTACTGTCCCGTACACTGGTCGTGGACGAGATCCGAGAACGCCTGGAAGAGGTCCCGATCATGGTCTGTAGGAGCACCATGGTGTGCAGCTAGAGCCTCGTCGGCTTCGGTACCTAGCGTGGCCCGGTCCCGTGTGGCAGAGCGCGGCCGTCTCCTTGGCGAGGGCAAGGGAGATCTTGACCTCGGCCTCTGAGGGGAGAATGGAGCGTAGGAGTCCTGAAGCTCTCCCTCCGATTCAGAGTCCACATGCACAATCTGTAGGCTGTCTGCCGGTACAGAGAGGTGACTGGTGAGAAGGACTCTGGGCTTGAGCAGCACCGTCTGAGAGGGAGCCGGTATAGATGGAGTCGGGGTCTTCACCGGCTCAAGAACAGGCGATGTCGACGGTAATGGCCTCAACTCAGGCGGAGGCACTGAGACCGTGCTTGGGGGCCCCTTACGGCGGCTCTTAGCGGGTGGTGAGGACGAGCGAGCCCTCTTCTTGTCCCGGTCGGAGCGTTTTTCCCCTCTTTTTTGGGGGGCTTTGGGGGTATCCGCTTCCCCAGAAGCTCCAGAGCCACCAGGCTGGCTGAGAACCCTCTCTTAGAGGGCGGCCTTGAGTGTCCGATCCCGGTTCTTGAGGGCTTGGGCGGACATGGCCTTGCAGTGGACA
>NW_024833565.1:0-1308 GCF_019175285.1 Sceloporus undulatus
GGTCGGCCATCTGTTATAGCATAAGGTTTTGTGGGTTTCTTTAGAATGACATGCCCAGTTTAACAGACTGGCAACGGGCCAAAACTGATTTATAAGAATTGCAGAGTTAGAAGAGGCGATCTAGTCCAACCTCACGTTGTGCAGGAACACACAACTAGAGGAGTTTCCCCAAGGGATGGCCACCCAACTTCTTTTCAAAGACCTCCAAAGAGGGAGAGTTTTTAACAGTTCCCGCTTTAGAGGATGCATGTGGAAGGAATGCTGGAGAGTGGAACCCATTGGGGTCCATTGAATTGTTGTTGTTGTTGCTGCTGCTGCTGTGTGCCTTCAAGTGCTTTTTGACTTATGTCAACTCTAATGTGAACCTATCATAGGGTTTTCCTTGCAAGATATTGGTTCAGAGGAGGTGTGACTTGCAGTGGGTTTTCATGGCCGAGCGGATATTCGAACCCTGGTCTCTAGAGTCATAGTTTAACACGCTAACCACAGCACCACATTTCTTTACAGGATATTTTAAATGCGGGAAATTGTTGTGTCTGTTCACAATGCAACGTTAAGGAATTTATAGATCCTGTCACAAGATGGAAGTTTTAAATTCACATCCTTTGCCGCTTGTCAGACTTCAAATGTAATTTACTGCATATCGTTGTCTGTCTGTGCTAAAAGTAAAATAAAGACTTTATCTACAGATTCTCCCATTTATGAACATTTCCAGTTAGCGAGACTATCATCAGAATGCCTTTCTTTTGTGTGGTCTAGACGTAATAAAACCTAGAATTCACCAAGATACAAAACATATACTTCTAAAACAAGATGCAGGATGGATTTTAAATTAGACTCTTCTCAGCCTAAAGAACTGAATCATAATAACATTGATTTCTGGGGTTTCTGTTGTAACTTTTGCTTTAATTTCTGTGTATTAACTTTCTTCCCTCACTCATCCACTTGTTTTGCCATTATTTTTCTGATTATTATCACAATCCGAGGAAGTTGATTGCAAAATGGCAAAAATGTTGCATACGTTGCCATCGTTAAAATTATTGGTGCGACTTAACATTGTTGTTCAGCCTTCAGACTCTTAATAACATGGATTATGGATATGTCTGCAGCAAAAGGAAGAAGAAGGAAACGGTAGGGCCACTGCATGGAGAAGATGGCAAAATGCTAACAGAAGACAGAGAAAAGGCAGAATTACTCAACACCTTCTTTGCCTCAGTCTTCTCAGAAAAGGCAAAGGGAGCTCAAACTGAGGATAATGGAGCAGAGGACAGGATAGGGGCATTTCAGCAAAGAATAAGTAAAGAGATA
>NW_024833566.1:0-1308 GCF_019175285.1 Sceloporus undulatus
TTTCTATGTTTTCAAGCTTTGGATGGTTCAATCCATGGGTAAAAAAATCTGTAGATAGAGAGGTCCATCCTCATCCTCCTCATCATCATCATGAAAAAATAGAGGGTCTTCTTTATCAGATTTTTATCAGGAGGGCGACTAAAATGGTGAAGGGTCTGGAAACCATGAAGCCCTATGAGGAACGCCTTAGGGAGCTTGGGATGTTTAGCCTGGGGAAGAGAAAGTTAAGAGGTGATATGATAGCCCTGTTTAAATACTTGAAGGGATGTCATATTGAGGAGGGAGCAAGCTTATTTTCTGCTGCTCCAGAGACTAGGACCCGGAGCAATGGATGAATGCAAAGGAAAAGAGATTCCAATTCAACATTAGGAGGGACTTCCTGACAGAAAGGGCTGTTCGACAGTGGAACAAACTCCCTCGGAGATTTTGGTGGAGTCTCCTTCCTTGGAGGTCTTTAAGCAGAGGCTGGATGGCCATCTGTCAGGGATGCTTTGATTGAAAGTTCCTGCATGGCAGAATGGGGTTGGACTGGATGGCCCCTGCGGTCTCTTCCAACTACAATTCTATGATCAAAAGTGTTAAAAATCAAATAGGAGAAAGGCATTACTGTTGTGCATTTTGGATGTTATTGTTTACAGTGTGGCCAAAACACCTTCTCCTGGATATGCTTTCTAGATTCCAGGAGACTACATTTTTTTTAACTTTGGTGCTAAAAGAAAAACCCCCACATAGGACCAACAACAACAACACAGATACAATTAAGAGACTTGACAAATACAAATATCTACAAGCAACAAAACTTGTGAAACATACTAAGGCGGGGTGAGGCCGCCAGAAAGAGGCATGTCCCTGGCGCCACTCTTTCCTCTGCAGAAGCGCTGCAACAACCAAATTGAGCAGCGCTGTTGCAGAGCAAAAAAGGAGCGCACAGAAGCGGCTCCTTTTTGCGGTGCACTTCTGCCACCCCAAAGAACCAGCGATGGCACGGGTACGTTGCAGTTGCTCCGCCCCGTTTGGAGGTGGCACATCTGCAACATCACCGTTATGCGCCGTGTCTGGTGGGTGCGCTGCAGCTGCGGCAGCCTCATCACTTGCAAGGGTTGCCATCTGTGTGGGCACTCCGCCTACCAGGCAACCCTCACACATGACGAAGGAGCCTCAAAGGCTTCTAAAGGCTTCTAAAACAGATCAAAGCAGCTAACAGTAAAAGCATTGGTAAAACACAATAACAACTTGTCATTGTTGTGTCCCAAACCCTCCCAATTCCTCCCATCCACAATAAAATATAATTAGTTCTTAAACAATTAT
>NW_024833567.1:0-1308 GCF_019175285.1 Sceloporus undulatus
GGGATGTCGTTCTGGCTCCAAATACAAAAAAGGCTACAGGAGGCAAGATCCCGAACAAAATAAGAAGAGGAACTGAGGGGACGCCGCGTACTCCGTCACCCCTTCCTCTCCTGTTTTCCTAGATAGACTGAGGCCATTTTCCACCGTCTGGGCCTCGATCTTCACCGATTCTTGGGCACTTACCATCGTCCGTAGGGGCTACGCCCTTGAATTCGAAGAACTCCCACCAACTGGAGTTTTCCTTTCCACCCTCCCCTCGGACACCCTTCTTGACTTAGCAAAAGGCGCTATTTCACCGATAGACGCCATGTACATTCCTAGATGTATCTTCTCTCGCTATTTTACAGTCCCCAAGACCGATGGGGGCATCAGGCCCATACTAGACTTAAGAGCCCTTAACGCCTATCTTTCCTACAGGCGTTTTCATATGGTAACGCTTGCTTCTATCTTGCCTTTATTATACCAGGGCCTGTGGTTTGCGACGATCGACCTAAAGGACGCCTACTTCCACGTCAGCATCCGCGAGAGTCACCGCAGGTTCTTAGCCTTTGCCGTCGGCACCGACGCCTACAAGTACAACGTCCTCCCCTTCGGTCTGTCCACAGCCCCTCGGGTTTTCACCAAGTGCATGGCACCTGTAGTATCCCATCTACATCGCCGGGGCATCAGAGTCTTCCCGTACCTAGACGACTGGCTGATTGTGGCATCATCGGATCAAGAGCTCAGTCGTCACATTGCCGAAACCTTAGAGCTCCTACAAAGTCTGGGACTGGTCGTAAACCTCGAGAAGTCTCAACTACTGCCCTCCAGGCGCATAAGGTTCGTCGGCTCGACCCTCGACTCAAACACTTGTCTCGCATCCTTGCCCTCCGACCGTTTCCGAACCCTCGCCCGAGCCATCGGCAGATGTGTCGGCCAAAGAAGAGTCGTTGCCAGGGACGTCCAGGTAGCCCTAGGGCATATGGCGTCAACAACCTTCGTAACACCGTGGGCAAGGCTCCGTTCCCGACCTCTCCAGTCCTGGTTCCTTTCCGTCTTCGACCCAGAGGCAGACCACCCGTCACGTCATCTCACGATCCCGAGGCCAGTCGCCTGCTCCCTCCACTGGTGGCTCGACTCCCGGAACGTTTGCGCCGGCATGCCTTTTTCGCAACCCCAGCCGGAGGTTGTGTTGACCACCGATGCATCAGAGGACGGATGGGGAGCCCACACCACAGACTTGTGGGCCAAAGGCCAGTGGTCCCAGGATGAAAGGAGGCTGCACATCAATGCCCTAGAGCTGTTGGCGGTACAGAAGGCTCTAAGGGT
>NW_024833568.1:0-1307 GCF_019175285.1 Sceloporus undulatus
CATAGACAAAAACAGACAGCCTTTTTGGTATTTTTCCTTTTGCATTTAAAGGCTGTGGAACCTGTCTGCTTGGGTTTTTGAATGGGATAGGACTACACATTGTGCATGGTACAGGGATTCTTTTTAAAATGAGATCCTCACATGGAGATATGCTGAAAAATCCTTTAAAACACACACACACACACACACACACACACACACACATTATTGTAAACTTTTTAAAAAACTAAAAAGACAGAAAATAACATTGAACATTATCTTTTCTTCAGCAAATACTAAATATTTTATATACACACACACACTAAATATTTGTATAAATATTAATTCATATATATTATATATAAGAATAAACCAAATACATCCTTTGCATATAAAGTGTAGGGTCACTTAGACTGTGTCTGCACAGCAGAAATAATTCAGTTTGACACCACATTTACTATTATGGCTCAATGTTATGGAATTCTGAGATTTGTAGTTTTGTGAAACATTTAGCCTTCTCTGTCAAAGAGCTCTGATGCCACAAGAAACTACAAATCCCAGGATTCCATAGCACTGAGCCATGACAGTTAAAGCAGTGTCAAGCTGCATTAATTCTACAGTGCTGGTGCAGCCTTTGAACCAGGGGTAGGCAACCTTTTTGAGCTGGGGACCAGGTTGCTGTCCCTCAGACAACTGGGGAGCCGAAGCCAAAAAATAAATAATTAATTTTAAAAATAAATAAATAAATAAATAAACCAAGACAAATGTAGGACAAAATTTTCAAATGGAGGATTTTTTTTTAAAAAATGTAGGACACGCAAAAAAATTTGCTGATTTTTAAAAAATGTTAATACTTAAATGCATGTTTCAGAGGCCTATATAGACAATTGCCCCCCTTGCCTGGCCGCTTTGCCCCCCCTGCTGGCTACTCTGCCCCCCCTTGCCCGCCTCCCTCCTGATAGGCCAAAGGCCCCATGCCCTCAGCGAGAGGCCAAAGGCTCCGGCGGCAAGCAGGACCGGGTGGGGGCCGGTCCCAAGGCCTTGCCAGGCCGCATCCAGCCCGCGGGGCGCAGGTTGCCTACCCCTGCTTTGAACTATCATGGCATCATCACATGATCCAGTTTTTTAATTGCCTTTGTTTTTAGGAATGACAACAAACTGGGCTATTTAAGGCGTGGGACAGACCATCTGAAAAGGGCAGCCTGCTGGTGGCCTAATTCCCTCCAGAGGGAAGCCACAGCCACCAAACCATGTGGCTTCCCTCCGGAGGAAAAAGTACCTGGAAAAACTGGGTCCTTTTTGCGCCACAGGGTCGATGTCATGAGTGC
>NW_024833569.1:0-1307 GCF_019175285.1 Sceloporus undulatus
ATCTCTTCCTGGGATGGAGGGAAGAGAAACACGGAGGGATGGACGGGATCCTGGCCTGGAAGAGAAGACGGAAAATGTATAAAGTGTACCTACTATACACACATATACATATCTATATCTATATGAGATTCATCAAGGTCTGTTGGAAATGCCTAATTTAAGTCACTCTGGTTTCCTAGATTCTGCTGTAAGCATGACTCCATCTAGACTTAACTCTATGGAAATAATAAGAGCTTTTAGTTCTATGGTCTATGCAGTTCTGGTCCTTTCAGTGGAGTTTACACAGAGGTCACACAGGAGGGGTTTCCCATATCATGGAATATCAGAACCTTGATTCCAGTGGAATGGCCTTTCATCACAAGTTTTCATCGTTGGAAAAGCATGTTTATGATCAGATTTCTTCAACCCAAGATATTCATGGCCTCATTAATTGCTCCTTAGCAGCTCATCCATTCATTAAATTCATAATCTATGTGAATCTGAACATAAGCAAAACTCCATGATCTAAATTGTGACCTAGAAGGTCTCTCCCAGCAAACATACTATTTCTACCGGGCTGGTCACTCTAGTCTGCGTCCTTCCATAGGGGGGCTTTTTCTAAGCAATGCAGAAAAACCATCTCTATTGGCAAAGACGTTAGACCCAAATGTCTTGTATAGGTCCCATGTATGGACTGTTAAGGCAGAGGGCCTACCAAGAATGTCCCACATTGATAGAAAAGGAGATTCTAACAGGATCCATGTAGGATTGTCAGAATGAAGTTAGTGTCTATACAGCTTGCAATGGTGTGGTTTTCCAGTCTTTTTACGAAGGGGCATCACATGCCCTGAGACTGGGGGAATAATAACCTTTTGGAGTTGGAAGATTCTGGGATTTGTAGTTCAGAAAGTATCCTTTGCAAGCTCTGTACATACACCAGGTTGAAAACTAGACTAGAACGCTTCCACTGGGATTGTTTGGACGTGCCCTATGAAGTGATCTAGTGAACACCTTTCAGATGCTTTTAATGTGTTGCTGCATTTTATATTTTCTAAAGGTCAAGGGTAGTCGGAAAAGAGGAAAGCAGTATTCCAGGAGAACAGACCCAACGAAGGAAGCCACGTCTGCCCTGAGACTGCAAGACTTGCCTTGGAGGGTGACTTGGAGGTCTTTCATGGGGCCACCATAAGTCAAGGTTGACTTGACAGCAGTGAACAACGACGATAACAAAAACTGTAAGTGGCTCGATGAATTTGGATTAGCAGGTGGTTTAAAAGTGACGTATGTACATAGCGAGTACCGTATATACTTGACTATAGGTTGACTTC
>NW_024833570.1:0-871 GCF_019175285.1 Sceloporus undulatus
CTGTGATGCTTTAAATGACCATTTCACAGATAACATCTCTCAGATAAGAGCTGAATTGGACGCTGGCGTTATCGGAGAGGCTATGGATGAGGTGTCCAGTGACTCACTGAATATGCTGTTTAAATGTCACATGTATCTTAAGAGGCCAGAAGCTGCACCAAAGCTACCCCCACTCCGTACGACTGGAGCATGGCTTTGGTGTGGCTTCTGGTATCTTAGGACGCATGCAACATTTAAACAGCACACCTCCAAAGTGATCCGAAGCAGATTTATTTTGACCTGTCTGTTCAGGCCCTTAAGTTGCTTAAAAGAAGTGGAGGCACGGCCACTTCTGAAAATGTCCTCTCTAGATCCCTTGGACATGATCAATTACAGACCGTTCTCCCATCTTTCATTTCTAAACAAGGTGGTTGAGAGGGCAGTTGCTCTTCAACTCCAAGCGGTCTTGGATGAAACAGATTGTCTAGACCGATTTCAAACTGGATTGAGGACCGGATATGGAGTCAAGACCGCTATGGTCACCTTAGTAGGTGATCTCCACTTGAGTACTGATGGGGAAGTGTGACTCAGCTGGTGTTTTTGGACCTCTCAGTGGCTTTCAGAACCATCAATCATGGTATCCTTCTGGAACGCCTGAGGGAATTGGACATCAGGGGCAATGCAATGCAGTGGTTCTGGTCCTATCTCTTGAGTAGATTCCAGATGGTGATGCTTGGGGACAGTTGGTCCTCTAAGAAGGAGATTAAATCTGGTGTTCTCCAGGGTGCCATCTTGTCCCAAATGCTGTTTAACATAAACATGAAACTGCTGGAAGAGATAATCTGGAGGCATGGAGTGGGGTGCTATCAGTATGCTGATGACACCCAACTAT
>NW_024833570.1:971-1307 GCF_019175285.1 Sceloporus undulatus
GTTCTGAAAGCCACTGAGAGGTCCAAAAACACCAGCAGAGTCACACTTCCCCATCAGTACTCAAGTGGAGATCATCTACTAAGGTGATCATAGCATTCTCGACTCCATATCTGGTCCTGAATCCAGTTTGAAATGGGTCTAGACAATCTGTTTCATCCAAGACCGCTTGGAGTTGAAGAGCAACTGCCCTCTCAACCACCTTGTTTAGAAATGAAAGATGGGAGAACGGTCTTTAATTGTTTATGTCCAAGGGATCTAGGGAGGGCTTTTTCAGAAGTGGCCGTGCCTCCGCTTCTTTTGAGCAAGATGGAAAATAGCCCTCCCTAAGGGCCTGAA
>NW_024833571.1:0-1307 GCF_019175285.1 Sceloporus undulatus
TGGTGTTGACCTATAAAGCCCTAAATGGCTTGGGTCCAGGGTACTTGGAGGACCGCCTCTCCCCATATAGTCCGCCCCTCACACTCAGAACATCTGGGGCCAACCTGTTGGAGGTCCCTAAGTCTCGCTTTGTAACGACCTCACAGAGGGCCTTTACTATCTTTGCCCCCACTTTGTGGAACAAGCTTCCTGTACAGCTTTGTTCCTCTGCATCGTTACTTTCTTTTAAAAAAGATCTAAAAATTCACTTATTTCGGCTGGCATTCCCACCTTAGTAATTCTGTTTTTTGCCCCAACTACCTTAAAGTTGTTGTTTTATCTTTGCCCTGATATTTTGACTGTTTGTTTCCCGTTCCTACTCCTCTGACGATGTTTTAATTTTTATATGTAATATTTTAACTTGTATTTTATTGTCTTCTTATCTGTAAGCCGCCTTGATCACATTGTGGAAAGGCGGGGTAGAAATAAAGATTATTATTATTATTAAAACATATGTGAAACATATGTGAAAAGTTTGAAGGAGCTGGACATGTTCAGGCTGGTGAAGAGAAGACTGAGGGGGATGACATGACTGTATGCTTTAACTATATGAAGAGCTGTTACAAAGAGAGGTGGAACACCTGTTCTCTGATGCTGTAGAAGGTAGGACCAAGTCTAGTAGTTTTAAACTACAAGAGTAGATTCTGATTAAAGATTAAACTTGACGGTAAGAGTGATTTGGCAATAGAACCAATTGCCTAGAGAGGTGGTGGGGTCTCCTCCTCATCTTCAAAAATAAGCTGGACAGCTACCTACTGGGGATGCTTTAGCTGGGGATTGTGCAAGTAGCAGGAGGTTTGACTGAATGGCCCATGAGGCCCCTTCCAATTCTATAATTCTGTGACTCTGAACTTATTATTTGCACTCAGCAAAGCTGTTGTTGTGGTTGGAGATTGCTGGTAGGAGAGTTGCTGCACTGTCTTACTCACAAGTAGACATGAAGAGAATACTCTGTGCTTTGCATTCTTGATAAGAAAATGTACACATGGGTGAGAATTACACTAGTTCCTCCTGTTTTCTCTATGGCTCTGCCTCATGCCGTTTGCCTTTCTTGCTGATGGAATGCACCCCAGCTCCAAGAGTCCTCCAAAACTGGCCTTAGATCTCTTCCCCCCCACCTCACATTTGCTTTAAATAAAATCAGAGCATAGTATTAATGCTTTGACCCATAAATTATTAGAGTTAGTAAGTTATTACCTGCTACTTTTTTCTGTCCTGTTTTTAAAATGTCAATACATCTTCCCTTCTTCTGTATTTAGCATCATTTA
>NW_024833572.1:0-1307 GCF_019175285.1 Sceloporus undulatus
ACTGCCTTGGCTCAGTGCTAGGGAATCCTGGGAACTGTAGTTCTGTGAGACTTTGAGACTTCTCTGCCAGAGAGAGCTCTGGTGCCACAATGAACTACAACTCCCAGGATTCCTAGCACTGAGCCAGTGGCCTCAAGATGGACTATTTCCACAGTGTGTTTTGAACCTAAAACAGAGTAGAGCCACTGAAATGAATGGGAGTCCTTACTAATATCAGGCAAAGCATGTCTTTGACTGAGTCTACTTCAATAGGAACTAAAATTGGATTTCATCCAAAGGCATTCATTATTACTTCATTGGCGGCATTTATGTCCCTGAAGCCCAACGAATGCTCCTTACAATCTCAACGTAAACTATGGAGATCATTACACTCTTAAAGTGTTGCTATTCCACTTTAACTGCTCTGGCTGCCTCCTGTTGCATCCTGGGATTTGCAGTTTAATTAATAATAATTTTTTTTATTAGGGAGGGGCCTTTAGAATGTTCATTCAGGGAGGTCTTGGGCCTCACTGGACTACAAACCCCAGAATGCAACAGGAGGCAGCTTTAAGAGTGCGTCGTGACAATCTCCTATGAGAGTGGAGAAGTAAAGGCAAGGAAGCAAAGGGAGTTCATTGCTTGTTATCAGTAGCTGGTGCTGACTAAAGTCTGCTCTTAAAGGCGTGTGGAAGATCCTTCGTAACATGGCTCCCCTGAAGGAACTCTTTCTGAATCTGGTTGAGGGACCTAAGGCTGTCCTGATGTTGCTGTCACTTCATAAAGTGAATAATATTGGCCTGTTACAGACTGCCAAAATAAAGCTGCTTTGGGTCTCTTTGGAGGTATGCTATTTAAATGATGCCTGGGTCCTAAGAGTCCGGAGGTTGCGCCAAAGCCCCACTCCATTCCTAAGCACTGGAGTGCAGCTTTGGTGCAGCTTCCGGATTCTTAGGGTGCATGCATCATTTAAACAGCATACCTCCAAAGAGACCCAAAGCAGCTTTATTTTGGCAGTCTGTAACAAGCCATTGTTAAGCTGAAAAAGGTACAGAAGAGAACAGCCACAATGAACATCGGCCAGAGCACCTTTCCTTTCAGAAGGAGGCTAAAGAAAGGCAGCTGATTGTGAAACATCAGGAATACCGTATATACTCAACTATAAGTCAACCTCGTGTATAAATCAAGGGCAGGTTTTGGGACCAAAATCATGGATTTTGATACGACCCGTGGATAAGTCGAGGGTAAAACTAGGGGCAATGTAACCAAGGAGGATGCAAAGGAAAATGATGCCAAAGAACTTAGAAAATTCTGGCAGGCGTAATTGTTTG
>NW_024833573.1:0-1307 GCF_019175285.1 Sceloporus undulatus
GGATGGGACTTGAAGGTACTATTTTACAGTGGCTCTGTTCCTTCCTGGAGGGGTGAACTCTGAAGGTGGTGCTGCGGGACTCCTGCACAACCCCCTGGCTATTGACCTGTGGGGTTCCTACCTGAGTTCTCTTTTGTCCTCTATGCTATTCAACATATACATGAAACCATTGGGAGATGTGGTCTGGAGTATTGTGGTGTAGTGTCATCAATATGCAGGTGACACTGAACTCTACTGCTCCTTTCGACCTCAATCCAAGGAGGCTGTACTGCTCCTAAACCAGTGTTTGTCATCAGTAATGAATTGGATGAGGGCAAACAAATAGAAACTTAATCCAGACAAGACAGATGTGCTCCTGGTCAGTCAGAAGGCAGATCAGGGAATAAGGATTCAGCCTGTGTTAGATGGAGTTACACTCTCCCTGAAGACACAGGTTTACAGTTTGGGAATATCCCTGGACTTCGAACCTGGAGTGCTTTTGCACATTTAAAACTTGTGTGCCAACTGAGCCCATTCCTTGAGATGTCGGATCTGGCCTAGGTGCTACATGCCTTAGTTACTTCCCGTTTGGACTACTATAACGTCTCTACTTGGGGATGCCTTTAAAGAGTGTTTGCAAACTTCAGCTGGGCCAAAGAGCTGCAGCCAGCCTGTGAAATGGGACAGGTTACAGAGACCACAAAATGCTGCTGTTGAAACAGCTCTACTGGCTCCCAGTTTGTTTCTGGGCGCAGTTCAAAATGCTGGTTATGACTTATAAAGGCTTATATGGCTCAAGTCCAGGCTATATGGTGGAGAACATCTCCCTGTATAAACTGGCCCAGGCTCTGAGATCTTCAGGAGATGTCCTTCTATCAGTCCCACCACCATTGCAAGCATAGCTGGTGGGGACGCGAGAGAGGGCCTTTTCCGTGGTTGCCCCTCGACTCTGGACCTCCCTTCCCAGGGAGACCAGAATGGCTCCTTCCTTGTTGGCGTTCTGCCGGCAGGCTAAGACCTTCCTGTTCAGACCAGTGTTTAAAACAGAAAGTTTTAAAAGAATGTCCTTGAAGTGTTGTGTTAATTTAGTGTATGGTTTTTAAGTGTTTTTGTCTTTTTAAATTGTATTCTATTTTTAAACAAATGATTTGTTTAACATTGTAATAGTTTAATTCCATTATAAGTATCACTTTTGTAGGTTTTTAATTGTACTATGTTTTTAGACTGTAAGCCACTTTGAGTCCCAATTTTGTGGGAAAAGTGGAGTACAAATAAATATAATAATAAATATAATAATGAATACCACAACATCAACAACAACAATAGTG
>NW_024833574.1:0-1307 GCF_019175285.1 Sceloporus undulatus
TATGATCAAAAGAGCATTGCTGAGTAATTTTCAGCATTATTTTTTTTACCAGTTTTCTGCTTCTGCCTCAAAAGAGATAGCCCTGATGTGGCAAAGTTCAAAAGCTTACTGCCTCTTCCTACCCAAGCACCAAGTGGCTAGAGCAATTCTGTGAGCTAAGAGTAAGCACCAGGGAGAGTAGTGATTCTGATGTGAACAGGATGGTGAATCCACACTGGATTTTAGTATGAACTTTAAAATTGCTTGCCAAGGTATTGAGCCTGCTTTGACTATGGAGATCAGCACTTTGAATAATTCCTTTAAAATGCATACTAAAACCATCCCCACAGATGCCAGAAACACCATTCTTTCCCCTCAGTATTGCTCTTGTAAAGAGCTAAGCAGAGCACTTGCTTGAGGATCTTAGTGCCAACCACTGCAATGTATTTCTGCCTCTCATTGGTTGTTGCTGTTTTCCCTTGGTGAAAGTTGCTTCAGGTATGATGCTGATCACTGTCAGGCACAGAAATGTTCCACCTGCTATGCCCCACCCTTCTTGGACTTTTTATGGGAAGCAGCTGTTCTAGGGTGCATCTACACGGTAGAAATGATGCAGTTTGACATCACTTTAAGTGCTGTAGCTCCAGGGAGGAGCTGGTGAGAGCAGCTTCTCCTCCATAAAATCCCTGCTTGCCGGGCCCCGAAGGACGCCGACGCATGCCCCCTGACACCTGGGCAGGAGAGCTTCCAGCTGTGGGGAGGACTTTGCCTTGCCCCCAAACGGCGCCTCTGAGGGAGGGAGGAGCTGGTGAGAGCAGCTTCTCCTCCATAAAATCCCTGCTTGCCGGGCCCCGAAGGACGCCAACGCATGCCCCCTGACACCTGGGCAGGAGAGCTGTTTTTTTGTTTTTGTTTTTTTTAAGAGTGATCTTCTGAACGCCGGGAAGAGCTCCAGCAGCCAGCGTCAAGCGCCTTTGCCATCAGCTGCGCCGCGGAGGCGGACCGAGGGGGGGTTGTCGGTGGGAGCGGCAACCCACTTAAAGCCAGCCTACCGGCTCCCCAAGGCTGCCGAACGCCGGGAAGAGCTCCAGCAGCCAGCGCCAAGCGCCCTTGCCACCAGCTGCACCGCTGAGGCGGACCAAGGGGGGGTTGCTTCGAAACGGGTTCCCCATTAATTTTGGTTTGTCTGCCCCCTGACGAAGATGTTGGTGTCCGCCCCCTGACTTCGTGACATCGCGCCAGGATCCTTTTGGGAGGGAAGATTGGGAATCTTCAGTTTTGATAAAATCTTGTTGGTTGTGTGTAGGGGCTTTTGTAATTTGGTTTGC
>NW_024833575.1:0-1307 GCF_019175285.1 Sceloporus undulatus
GCGAGCAGAGTCCTCTGGGCCGCTCCTGCCCAGATGGAAGCAGGCGGACGGGTGAAGTATGTCCCTTATATAAAATGACAAAATCAAGGTTTGCTTTTTTGAAATTGGTTTTTATTTGAAATATTTTCAAACTGTGGCTGGTTGAATCCATGGATGCAGGATATGTAGATACCAAAGACTGACTATGGCCTGTTACAGACAGCCAAAATAAAGCTGCTTCGAGTCACAGTGGAGTCTTTAGGACTGGAGCGTGGCTTTGGTGCGACTTCTGGACTCTTAGGACGCATGCACCTTTGAAACACCATACCTCCACTGTGACTCGAAGCAGCTTTATTTTGGCTGTCTGTAACAGGCCTATATTAGGCTAGGATTTCAACTTTGAACCTTTTAAATGTGGGCTTCACTAGTAATTACCAAGGCCTTATTTAAGTAATAATTTAAATGACTACACAATAAACTAAAAGCTGGGATGAAAGTGATTAGAATGGATAATCTGTCAGACAAGCCCATCCCCACCTTTCTAATTTTCTTTCCACTCCATCTCCTTCCTTTTCTTGTCCTCAGCTACCGGTTGAGCCAAACTGTCACCCCAATCCTCCTTCTAACTCCCTCCCCTCCCATTAAATTTCATACTCCAAATAACCCCCATGCCACTTCCACACTCCTCCAAACACAAGCCCCAAACATGGTCCATTAGAAATATATACATGGTCAGGGACTATAAGAGGGGAGTTCAGCTGGTACATTGGTCCAGGCCCTAGACAGCCATGGAGGAGGCCATGAATTTCTGATGGACTCCTGTCTAAAAGCAAGCAAACAAACAATCTCACAGTCCTCTTCCAGTGCATTCTTTTGCAAAGCAAATATTTAGCTCTTTAGATATTTTCTTGGTTTTGTACCAGGACCTGTGTATTTTTCCTGTGAAATGAATGAATCATTTCACCTTGTGAAATGTAGTGTATTCACATAGACCTCTGAATTCTGGATTTTGATCATAGCTCACATTGACATTGTAACCAGGAAGGCCACCATTTCATCATATAACATATATTCACTATGTCTTACAGGCGGGTTACAGACCGCCCATTTGGGGCGGGCTGCACCCGCCCCTTTCCCTGGTGTATTGGGGCCTCAGCTGCCAGAATGGCAGCTGCTGAGGCCCCGATCCGCCACTTTCCGGGCTGCGGGGAAGCGGCAAAAGGCCGCTTCCCCACAGCCTGGAAAGGGGTGTCCTTGGGGCTTCAAGCCCCAAGGACACTCTGCGGCGGCGGGGAGGAGGAGAAAGGGACCGCTTGGCCCCTTTCTCC
>NW_024833576.1:0-1307 GCF_019175285.1 Sceloporus undulatus
CTTCCCTGGTACAGTGATAGGAAATCCTGGAAGTTGTAGTTCATTGTGGCAGCAGGGCTCTCTCTGAAAGAGAAGGCTCAATGTCTCTGTTCCCAGCATAATCCCAGGGAAGTTAAAGTGGTCTCAAATTGTAAGTAAGTACATTTATTTGTGGAGCACAACCCATTGCAAAAAAGAAACACAAACGAAACACACAAACCAGATACATTATAAAAGTAGGACATCGCATCGCATCGCTAAAACCATCTAAAAACATTGACCCTATAGGCTCAAAAAACACACAGAGATGAGACACACTGGAAACACATGTGACGACTTCACAAAAAGCACCCAAAAGGAAGTTTTTTATAGGTTCAAAATCTATCCTAAAACCTAATGCATCTGAGGAAGTGGACTGAAGTCTACGAAAGCTCATGCTGCCAATTCCTTTCTTTCGGTTGGTCTCAAAGGTGCTGCAAGATCTCTCTCAGTACTAAAACCTAACTGTCGTCTTTACTAAACCTCTCCCTTAAAACCGACGCTTCGAAGGCAAAGCAAGCCGCCTTTTCAGAAAGTGCGTATTACAGGGGAAACCCACAAATGACAAAAACACCACGTTTTGACCAGAGAGGACACCTCTCTGGGAATCTCTAGGTCCTCCGGTGCAACTCCGTGGCCAACGTCCGACAGACACTCACCATAGGACTGCAATGGAGGAGATACAAAGGCCTAGAAGAGTCATCTCTCTAGGAATCTCTAGGTCTTTCGGTGCAACCTTGAGTTAAAGTTGACCACAGAGTTGCACTTGGAGGACCTAGATATTCCTAGAGAGAGCATGCGAATCAAGTCGGTGAATAGTAATAATACACACATACATTAGATAGATAGATAGATAGACAGACATACATAACATACAGTATAATAAAAACCATGTTATTATATGTCCACTACTCCCCAGCCACCAAATACGAATCAGAGATGCATCCACACTGAGATAACCCGGTTTGGCTCCGCTTTAAATGTGTCTTGGCTCAAGGCTATGGAATTCTGGGAGTTGGAGTTTGTTGTGAGGCCCAGAGCGGAGCAACAAACTCCAACTCCCAGAATTCCATAGCCTTGAGCCAAGACAAAGCGGTGCCAAACCGGGTTATCTCTCCAGTGCGGATGCAGCGCTTGCAAGCTGAGAAGCGTCACTTTAAACCAGGAAGCAGCGGCGGCGGCGGCGGCGAATGACAATCCAGGCCCGAGAGCCAAGCGGCCAGAGGCCTCACCTTCCCTAGGGCCGCCTCCGTTCCTTCCTCCTCCTTCCCGGCGGCGGGGAGCGGAGG
>NW_024833577.1:0-1307 GCF_019175285.1 Sceloporus undulatus
GCCATCTTTCTGGCCTGGGCCAGTCAGGCACTGGGCTGTCTCCCTTCCTGATCTCTCACACCAAGTTATAGTCGGTGCCCTGACTGAGCTGCTCTGGCCAGTGCTAGAGGAAATGCTTGCCTTTGCATGGAATGAGAATCTCTGGCTTCAATAATCTTATTCAAGAAGAATATGCAAAGATTCCCAGGAAGTCAGTGAGCATGTGAAATAAAAGTACTGTCAGTCCTCGGTATACGCTGGGGTTTGGTTCCAGGACCCACGGTGGATGCCAGAACCCATGCATTCTCAAGTTACAGTGGACCCTTGTTATACGCTGGGGTTTGGTTCCAAGATCCCCTGTGTATTACAAAATCTGTGTATGCTCAAGTGCCATTCAATACAATGACATAGCAAAATGGTGTCTCTTATAAAAACATGGAAAATCAAGGTCTGATATTTGAAATTTATCCTTTTTTTAACATTTTCAAACCGTGTATGCTTGAATCTGTGTATAAAATAATCTGTGTATAAGAAGGGCTGACTGTACCTTAAATACAAGGGCATACTAAAATAGTGTCCCTTAAATAAAATAAAAAGAGTTACTTTTTGGAACTGATAAATTTTGAAAATATTTTCAAGGTCTGGATGCTTGAATCCATGGACAAACATCCGTGGAAATTAGCTGGGTAACAAAGCAGTCCCAGATTGCAAGCAGACCTCTAGAAATTCCCTCGACAGCTGGTCCAGAAACAGTCTAATTTTATGTTATCTGAGCAGAAAGGCAGACTAGTCCATCTTCTGGGATTAAGCTGGAGCCACGTCTAGCCAGCAAGAAAGGTCTGAAAGAGAAACAGCATGGTGCCATGGACTGAGGGCTGGACTAGGACCGGGAGACCAGGATTCGAATCCTCACTCAGCCTTGGAAATCCATGGGTGAGCTTGCATATATCACACTCTCTCAGCCTCAAAGGAAGGCTCTGCTGAATAAATATGGACATAAAAGAGACCCCTACGACTAAGTATTATACAGTGGTTTGAGTATTGGCCTAGTACTCTGAGAAACCAAAGTTAAAATCCTTACTCGGCCATAGAAACTCACTGGCTGCCCTTGGGCAACTTACACTTTCTCAGAAGAGGGCAATGGTAGCAAGGTTTTTACCAGAGGACCTCAATGTGTGGGGCGGATTGTATGGGAGAAGGCGATTCCGTAAGTAAGGTTATAACCAAGACCTTGTACTGTGCCCTGAAATTAATAGGCAGCCAATTAAGAGATTTTAATATAGGTGTGATATGGTCACCTCTAGATCTTCCAGTGACCACTCTGGCAG
>NW_024833578.1:0-1307 GCF_019175285.1 Sceloporus undulatus
ATGGAAAGATTAAAGAGCAGATCATTAAACAGAGAGTCTGTGAACATCTAGAAAGCAATGCCATAATCACAAAAAGTCAATATTAGTTTCAGAGAAAGAAGTCATGCCTGACAAATCTAATCTTGGTTGATGATCCTGGTAGATGAAGGGAATGCTATGGATATAGTATACCTTGATTTCAGTAAGGTCTTGGTAGATGAAGGGAATGCTATGGATATAGTATATCTTGATTTCAGTAAGGTTCCCCATGTCATTCTTGCAAAGAAGCGATTTTGGGCTGCATCAATAGAAGTATAATGTCTAGATCAAGGGATGTAATAGTGCCACTCTATTCTGCTCTGGTCAGGTCCCACCTGGAACATTTTGTCCAGTTCTGAGCACCACGGTTCAAAAAGGATGTTGAGAAACTGAAGTGTGTCCAAAGGAGGGCAACTAAAGTGGTGCAGGATTTGGAAACCATGCCCTATGAGGAACGACTTAGGGAGCTGGGGATGTTTAGCCCTGAGAAGAGAAAGTTAACAGAAGATATGATAGCTCTGTTTAAATTTTTGAAGGAATGTCATATTGAGGAGGGAGCAAGCTTGTTTTCTGCTGCTCCAGAGAACAGGACCCAGAACAATGGCTGCAAGGTACAGGAAAAGAGATTCCACCTCAACATTAGGAGGAACTTCCTGACAGTAAGGTCTGTTTGACAGTGGAAGTTATTTATATTCCAGGTGGAGAAACTCTGGCCCCTGGGCTGGATAAGACCTGTATTTCTTCAATGATCTGATCAATAGCCTCCCCTCATTATGCCCCCTTTGCCATTTAGACACTGGTGAAAATAATCATTTCATTTTTACAAATGAGAAAAATCTCTGAACTTAACTACTGTGTTAATAATAATAATAATAATAATAATAATAATAATAAATGTATGTATATAACACCTTTCCAAAAAGATCAAAGCAGTTTACAAACTGACAATTACAAAATTTGTGTGTTTGTGTGTGTCAGTCATAGCAGGAGCATGAGGTATGTACCTCCTTCCTCTGCTTGCTAAAGCCACACAGAAATTGAGGCATGTACATTTGTGTGCATTGTTCCTGAATGGATCTATTGCCAAAATCACAATTTCTTCACTTTTCCTTGTTAATTTTTTAAAAGATGCACACTGCTGAATATGTTGCACTTACACAACAAAAATCTATAAATGTATAGGTTTATGAGTGAAGATTACATCCTGGATTATGCTAATTTTTGGGAAGTGAAGACCTATGTAAATTCATTTTGTAAACCCAGTGAAACAAATATCTCACAAAGCTCTA
>NW_024833579.1:0-1307 GCF_019175285.1 Sceloporus undulatus
CTGATTTAGGACCAGGACAGCCTGCTTGAATGGAGTTGGAAATGAGTTGATGACACTGCACCTCAGTATTCCAGTTGTTAAGATCATCTCTATAACAAGCTCCCAAACTGTGTATGGTCCATAGATTTGGACAACTACTGTGTTTATATGCTTTTCCATGTAAAAATCATTTAAAGTTTACCTGGTGGTGGTGGTGGTGGTGGTGGTGGTGGTGGTGTGTGTGAGGAAAATATGTATGCACGTGCATGCATGCACGCATGCATATATTCCTCATGTTACTCCTTACATTTCAATATATAGTTTTAATCATTGTGGAATGGTGTTCATATGCCAGAGTGACTTGGATGTTCAGAGAGAATGTTTTTTTTATGGTGCGTGACATGCAGTAGCACATTCTTTCTACTAAATAATTTTATTGTAATGCCATACAGAGATAAAATGAATGACATTATAAATTAATACAGAATTGTCTACCAGCTGTACTTTCAAACATTGGTTGCAATTTAGGAGCAGCAAATGACCTCAGACATGCGGTAAATCAGAAACTGATTCAATATTTTTTTCCATCTGTAACTTATTTTGCAAAAGAAAGGTACTAGAACAACAACTGAAGTTAGTAGTTTTAAAGTATGTTCTACTTTTGTATTGCAGTGCTGGACCTAAGGGAGACAACATATATGAATGGCGATCAACTATCCTTGGGCCTCCAGGTTCTGTATATGAGGGAGGAGTTTTTTTCCTTGATATTACCTTCTCTCCAGACTATCCCTTTAAGCCACCTAAGGTAAGGGAGAGCATAACCCTTGGACTAGAATTAGATTATGGATGCTTCCTGATAAGGTTTTACAGTGTAATTGCTGTGTTTTGTTTACAGAGTTTTAAAGGGGAAGGTCTAGACCAGGGGTCGGCAACCCCCAGCCCGCGGGCCGGATCCAGCCCAGCAAGGCGTTTGGACCGGCCCCAGCCCAGTCCTGCCGCCAATTGCCGCCCCCGCTTCTGTGCCACTCCAGGCGCCATTATTCTTCTAAAATGGCGGCCGAAGTCTCGCATGACCTTTCCCGTCGCGGGGCAGGATGGGAAAGGTTGCGCAAGACTTTGCCGCCATTTTTGAAGAAAAAATGGCGGCGGGCCTGTAGGAGTTCCACTGCAGTCGTTGGAGCCCTCTTGTGGGGCTCCAGGGGCTGCAGCGGGCCTGTAGCCCTCCAGCAGGGCTCCAAGGGGCACAGCGGGCCTGTAAGAGACAGCCACCGCCGGCCTCCTCCCTCCTTCTCAGCCTCTGTGGAGGCCGAAGCCTCCACAGAGGCCGA
>NW_024833580.1:0-1307 GCF_019175285.1 Sceloporus undulatus
TTTATTGTCATCTTGCTTACATTAGTCCGTTATTTGTCTTACAATCATTTGCTAGGTTACGTGCCCTTTTTGCAGTGGAAGCAGGATGTGAAGACCAGCTAAGTCAGCATGGACTTATCTATCTGATTATGGATAAAGCATTGTCATCTCAAGAGAGAGTCACAATTATGTGGTTTGCCAGCATAACTGTAACATCTCAATCTTGATGAGCATTGCTATCCTGAGAGAAGGTCGCGACCCCACGGTTTTGCCCATGAGGTTGCCACATACACACTCATGTTTGTTTTGGATAAAAGATGTCCAGAGGAAAGAAGGGGGTGCAAGGTGTCCCCAGATAGCAAAAGAAAGGGAGATGGTTCTGTTAGGGTTTAGAAAAGAGGGGCATGTCTCTAATAAAAAAGGGACCCAGGACCAAAATCCTGGCCCAGTCCTTTCCATTCCTGTCCTGCTTCATTCTTTTCATCCCTGTCCTTGCTAAAATCAAACAGATGCATGGATTTTGTACAAGGGGGAGGTAGGAATGGAGGGAGAAATCAATACTTTGCAATGCGGCTCAATAGGTCAAAGTACAATGTGCAACTAAGTCAGTCCACCCACTGACCGTCTGAAGCAATCCTTTTTTGTGTTGCCCACGTAGATCTCCAAAACAGATGGATTTTCTTTCTGATTTAAAGGATATTCAGCATCATTTGCTGGCATCGTGTGCCTCCGTTCCAGGAGAGGCGTTTGTGCATTTAAATGCACACAGACACACATCAAAAGACTGGCAAAAAATCCTGCAAAAGCATGAATCATCCACAACAAATTGTGCAAACGCATATAAGGCTGCTTCCACAAATGGATGCAGGGGAATAACCACAGGATTTCAGCCATTAAATTCAATCTAGCTTTGGGCCAATGATGCATTTGCATTGACCCTTGCGAAAAACAAAGCAACTCCCAGACAATTAATGTGCAATTGGTAAGATGAGTCCTGAAACCGTATCCATCGATCCACATCAGGATGTTAGATTTAGGAGACCATTGCAAACCAAATTTACATTGTTCTCTATCTATGCTGAAATAATGATATATCCCGCCTCTCTGTCCATGACAATTGAGGAGGCAATCTATATATATCTATATATAGGTATGTAGAAACCAACTCCTTTCAGTGAGTCTCAAAGGTACTACATGATGTGTCTGTCTATGCTGAAATAAAGTTGTCATATATATGTGTGTGTGTATATATAAACCAACTTCTTTCAGTTAGTCTCAAAGGTGCTACTATACTGTGTGTGTGTGTATATATATATATATATATATAT
>NW_024833581.1:0-1307 GCF_019175285.1 Sceloporus undulatus
TCTCTAGAGTCGTAGTTCCACTATGCTCAAACCACTAGGCCACACTGGCTTCTATATCATGGACATCGTTTCACTGGGCCATTGTATGTCATGGACTTGGCCCAGCTTCCTCATCCATGGAGGTCATTTTGCAAGCCCCCCTTCTCCTCCTCCCCCATTTCCAGGCCCAGCTCCTTGTGAATGCCCTCCAACTCTCCCAGTTTGGCAGGGACCCTCCCCTGGTTCATCCTCTGCCCTCCCACCTTTTCAGCTGCTCTTCAAATGCCACAGTTTCCTCCTCCTCCTGCCATCTCTCCCCTTCTCTTGAGCTCACTGCCATTACTGCAAACTGAGTCCAAAGGGAAAAAGGAGTCTGCCCTCCATGAAGACAGGCGAGGTGAAAGGAGAAGATTGTCCCTTCCCAGAGGCTCAGGCAAAAGCAAACAGCTGCAGCCTCTCCTAGTTTGCCTCTCCTTCCTCAGAAAGAACCTTGCAAACTTGATCATATTCTGAGGTTGTTTGGTCCCAGCCTCCCTTTGATTCTCTTGGATCCCTCTCCAAAATCTCATGGACCCACAGAGACTCCCAAGAGAGGAAAGGAGGCCTGGCAGCCAGAGAAGAGGGGAGGAGGAGGGAGGCTTCCTTGCTTCCAGCCCCCAAAGCTGCCTCCCTACAGAAGACTCTCCAGACCCCCATCCTTGGCTCCAAAATGGGGGCTCTTCCCCCTCAGCCATCCTTCTCACAGAGGAACCAAATTTGCAGGTCCCCCATCGCCATCTCGAGGCCCCCACCTTCCCTTCCCTGCCAAGGAAACCCAGATGGAGCCCTTCTTCTTCCTAAGCAGCCAACGGTCAAAGCCACCAGCCTTCTAGAACCCTATTCAGGCTCCAAGCCAACCGCCAGCCTTTCCCAGAATTCCACGCTCTCCCTCCTCCCAGCAGAGGAGACCAGGAGACAGAGCAATGGGTGCAAACGCCAGGAGAAGAGCGTTTATTGTCTTAAACTTGTAATTTCATTTGTGTCCCTTTATGAGGGAGAAAGGGATATTATTATTATTATTATTACTATTATTATTATTATTATCAACATCAATTATGATAATTAGCTTATTGTTCCCAAAACCACAGAGCCTTGTGATATCTCAGACTGTGTTTATCACACGGAGGGTTTTGCAGCTCTTTGCAGCTCAGATCCAAAGCCACTGTGGGTCCAATGATGCAAATTCAGGCGACAACGTGAGTGTTCTCACACCCAATTCCTTTCTATGGGGGCTCCTTCCGTGGGGCTTCCGCAGTGATTCCAAAGTGACCCCTCATTTTGGCGAAATC
>NW_024833582.1:0-434 GCF_019175285.1 Sceloporus undulatus
TTTTGGTCCAGCTTTCTAATCTATTCAAGTCATTTTGAATCTTGATCCTGTCCTCTGGGGTATTAGCCACTCCTCCTAAGTATGCTCCCAATTCTGTCATCCAAGTCATTGATAAAGATGTTGACTAGCCCTGGGCCCAGGACAGAGCCCCACTGGACACCCCACTGGTCACTTCTCTCCAGGATGAAAAGGAGCCATTGCTGACCATCCTTTTGTCAGAACCCCTTCATTCATGTATTCATTCGGGGTTCTGTCATGATAATATAAAGAGTTTGGACTAAGTCATCTAAGTTAGTAATTAATAACATGCACATTGATGATAGATACATACAACCTTTTCACTTGCTGCCCCTCACTCCTGGAACCTTCTTCCTCCACAAGCAAGAGCCATCACTTCTTTAACCAGCTTCAAAACGGAGCTGAAAACCATCCTG
>NW_024833582.1:534-1307 GCF_019175285.1 Sceloporus undulatus
GAAATGGGGAGGGGGGTGTCATTCTGCTCTCAGAATTTGCACCCAGTTCCCAAGCTCGGCTTACTTGATCAAGCTTACTTGACCAAAGCAGAATGGAATTATTACTTCCCTTGATCTGGACACTATACTTCAATTAGGCAGCTTAGAATCGCACTGGCCTTTTTAGCTGCCGCATCACACTGTTGACTCATGTTCAACTTGTGGTCTACTTGGACACTTAGATCCTTTTCACATGTATTGTGGCAAGCCAAGTGTCCCCCATCCTACATCTATGCATTTCATTTTTTTTACCTAAGTGCAGTATCTTACATTTCTTACTGTTGAACATCATTTTGTTATTTTTGGTCCAGCTTTCTAATCTATTCAAGTCATTTTGAATCTTGATCCTGTCCTCTGGGGTATTAGCCACTCCTCCTAAGTATGCTCCCAATTCTGTCATCCAAGTCATTGATAAAGATGTTGACTAGCCCTGGGCCCAGGACAGAGCCCCACTGGACACCCCACTGGTCACTTCTCTCCAGGATGAAAAGGAGCCATTGCTGACCATCCTTTTGTCAGAACCCCTTCATTCATGTATTCATTCGGGGTTCTGTCATGATAATATAAAGAGTTTGGACTAAGTCATCTAAGTTAGTAATTAATAACATGCACATTGATGATAGATACATACAACCTTTTCACTTGCTGCCCCTCACTCCTGGAACCTTCTTCCTCCACAAGCAAGAGCCATCACTTCTTTAACCAGCTTCAAAACGGAGCTGAAAACCATCCTG
>NW_024833583.1:0-1307 GCF_019175285.1 Sceloporus undulatus
TTCTGGTCCGATGACATTGGGCCTCGTCATTCACTCCCTCTCAGGTCAGAAGTTGACAGTTGGCAAGGACGGAGGGCGATCTGTTTCTGCTCCAATGGCATTTGCCCTGTGCTTTCACTCCCTCCCAGGTCAGAAAATGACAGTTGGCAAGGAGGGAGGGCCATCTTCTTCTGGTCCGATTGCATTTTCCCGGTCCTTTCTCTCCCTCCCAGGTCAGAAGATGACTCTTGGCAAGGAGGGAGGGCAATCCTGTTCTGGTCCGATGGCGTTGGGCCTGTCCTTTCACTCCCAGGTCAGAAGATGACAGTTGGCAAGGAGAGAGGGCCATCTTGTGCTGGTCCGATGACATTGGGGCTCTCCTTTCACTCCATCCCAGGTCAGAAGTTGACAGTTGGCAAGGAGGGAGCGCCATCTTCTTCTGTTCTAATGGCATTTTCCCTGTCCTTTCACTCCCACCCAGGTCAGGAGATGACAGTTGGCTAGTAGGGAGGGCCATCTTCTTCTGGTCCAATGGCATTTGCCCTGCCCTTTCACTCCCTCCCAGGTCAGAAGATGACAGTTGGCAAGGAGAGAGGGCCATCTTCTTCTGGTCGAATGGCATTTGCCCTGTCCTTTGACTGCCTCCCAGGTCAGAAGATGACAGTTGGCAAGTAGGGAGGGCCATCTTCTTCTGGTCGAATGGCATTTGCCCTGTGCTTTCACTCCCTATCAGGTCAGAAAATGACAGTTGACAAGGATGGAGGGCCATCTTCTTCTGGTCCAATGGCATTTTCCCTGTCCTTTAACTACCTACCAGGTCAGAAAATGACAGTTGACAAGGATGGAGAGCCATCTTCTTCTGGTCCAATGGCATTTGCCCTGTCATTTCACTCCCTCCCAGGTCAGAAAATGACAGTTGGCAAGGAGGGTGGGCCGTTTTCTTCTGGTCCAATGGCTTTTGCCCTGTCCTTTGACTGCCTCCCAGGTCAGAAGTTGACAGTTGGCAAGGAGGGAGGGCCATCTTATTCTGGTCCGATGACATTGGGCCTCGTCATTCACTCCCTCCCAGGTCAGAAGTTGACAGTTGGCAAGGAAGGAGGGCCATCTTCTTATGGTCCAATGGCGTTTTCCCTGTCCTTTAACTCCCTCCCAGGTCAGAAGATGACAGTT
Organism: Sceloporus undulatus; assembly: GCF_019175285.1. Lineage (NCBI taxonomy): Eukaryota > Metazoa > Chordata > Lepidosauria > Squamata > Phrynosomatidae > Sceloporus > Sceloporus undulatus. The sequence goes on from NW_024833583.1 coordinate 1,150, forward strand.
GGCAAGGAGGGAGGGCCAACTTCTTCTGATCCGATCGTGTTGGGCCTGTGCTTTCACTCCTTCCCAGGTCATAAAATGACAGTTGGCAAGGAGGGAGGGCCATCTTCTTCTGGTCCAATGGCATTTGCCCTGTCCTTTCTCTCCCTCCCAGGTCAGAA
>NW_024833584.1:0-357 GCF_019175285.1 Sceloporus undulatus
ATGTTTGATCTGTGCATGAACAAAAAGACTGACTCTTTTTATGGTTCAAGGTGTTTATTGTTGCAATAAATATACCTTTGGTTTACCATAGCTTTGGTTTCAGGACACTCCCTCCGCCACATACCTAAGCTTGTCAGTCTAAACCCATTTGTATGATTCGCAGAGACCACGAAGAAGAAGGACAGGTTGCTTACCTGTAACGGTATTTCTTCGAGTGGTCATCTGCGAATACATACAAATCCCACCCGTCTGTCCCCTCAGTGTCCTGCTCTCATTGGCTCTTCCATCGCCTGTTTGGCGGAAAAATTGCGGAACTGGGGAAAAGAGCGGGAAGGCAGGGGCCTTATAATGGGTGGG
>NW_024833584.1:457-1307 GCF_019175285.1 Sceloporus undulatus
ATCCCTAAGCTTGTCAGTCTAAACCCATTTGTATGATTCGCAGAGACCACGAAGAAGAAGGACAGGTTGCTTACCTGTAACGGTATTTCTTCGAGTGGTCATCTGCGAATACATACAAATCCCACCCGTCTGTCCCCTCAGTGTCCTGCTCTCATTGGCTCTTCCATCGCCTGTTTGGCGGAAAAATTGCGGAACTGGGGAAAAGAGCGGGAAGGCAGGGGCCTTATAATGGGTGGGCGGAGTTACCGCCAAAAAGTTTCTATATGTTGCAAAGTAAACTTTGCCCAGTGATTCCAGTAGGTTCCAAACAGCACTGCGCAGGCGCAGTAAAACCCATTTGTATGTATTCGCAGATGACCACTCGAAGAAATACCGTTACAGGTAAGCAACCTGTCCATCTCAGACTGCCTAGTTGATCCATCTTTTATTTCTGAGTATATTAAGTAATCACATTTTGAGCAAACAAAAGCACTCAGCTTGTCCACATGGACAAGAAAGGAATTCACCCACTTTTGAACCTCAGCTGTTACAGCAAGGCTGAAACAGAGTGAAACCAGAATGAAGCCATGCTTCCAGATGAAAAACTGGAGCAAAATAATGCCTTTTTGTTCCACTCTAATGCTGAAAATATACATTATCAAAATAGCATATAAACAGCACAACACAAGTACACTGGTACCCCGGGTTACGAAATTAATTCGTTCCGCCGCCGCTTTCGTAACCCGGGATACTTCGTAAGCCGAATAGCCCATAGGCGCTAATGGGGAAAAAGCCGCGGCTGTGCCGCGGCTCCATTTAAAACAGCGCCGGGGTTTTTTCGTAACCCGAAAAAACCTTCGTAAGCCGAAAC
>NW_024833585.1:0-1307 GCF_019175285.1 Sceloporus undulatus
CCCCCCCCCCCAGCTTACTCAGAGACCAGTTGTGTCAGCTTGGCTAGGGAGCCTATTAAGGAACGGGGAAGACAGTAAACCAACAGAATCCCCAGACTTTCCCTAGTCTTTAAGCTTAGGTAAATACATTTGAGGTGGTCGATCATACGGATAGGTATCTTGCTTAAGGCAAGATTGTCTTTATGGACCAAAGGCACTCCCCTTACCTGCTCACTGATGGAGATCCTGGCTGGTAAGGCCTGATCCCAGGTAGCTGAGCTATCATCACCCAGCCAGGTCTCCGTGAAACAAGCCAGGTCAGCCTCTTGGTCCAGTAGGAGATCATGGACTATGTGCGTTTTATATTTGACTGACCTGGCATTACACAAGAGCAGGGAAAGGTTCTGTGGTTGGTTTGGTATGCTCTCCAGCCCTTTTGGGATAGCAGGGTGAATGGAGGGGGAGAGTGATATCTGTCAGGGTCCTAATTGCAGCCCCTCTTGCAACACAAAAGGCAGTACTTTGAAAAAGGAACAACTTTTATTGAAGAAGAAGTAATGGAAGTGACTTTTTTTTGTCAGGAATGAAAGTATAAACATATCCCGTTTATAAGCATATGAATCCACCCCACTCCATTTACCAATAAAGCTAATTAATTGGGTAGCCCTTTCCTGCACAGCGTTCTCCCACCCTTTTCTGCTCAGTGTCCTTCCATCCGGGATTCTGGCACTTTTCTAAAAGCAATGAAGCTCTCATGTGCCTTTTCTCAACCACTGAACCTCTGGCCTTGGACCACAGAACTCAGCCACACAACAGTTTTCATTAACATTACGGCTTAACAATATATATAGCTGTCTATAATATAAAACCCTATCAATCTTCACATAATATGATACCATATGAAAATATAATAAACATAAACCCATAGCAACATAATACAATATAAAAATATCCATAACTCTCTAGGTTCCCCCTCCTTTTACAGAGACCAGTCTTTTAAACTCAAGCTTCTAGCAAAGAAGCACATTCTTTAGCCATGATCTCCCTACATCTTTCTAGCATCTTCTATTAAAGCACATATTAAAACATATTATTTTAACCCACCATAAATCCCAACTATTTTAACTCTAATCTAAACCTAAAACTATAACCTTTATGGCATGTATCCCTAAATGAATAAATGCATGAATAAAGGGATTCATGTCATATTGTGACTTCAGGCTGGTGCTCTTTACCTGAATGAGACTGGCCCATTGCGACCTCAGGTTAATGCCTCCAGCAATGAGATGGGACCCTTGTGAATTTAGGCTAATGCTCCTTACCTGAAC
>NW_024833586.1:0-1307 GCF_019175285.1 Sceloporus undulatus
GCCGCGAGAGCCAAGCCTCGGGTAAAGTGCTCTTTGGAGCATTAGCGCCTTTGCTGATTTTTTAATTTTCAAGCCATCTGGCTGAAGTTTTAAAAGTCTGAGTAATATAGAATCGGATTGGGAGCCTTGAAAGACTTTGGAATGATCTTCAGTTATACTCTCCCCATTTTGGTTATAAAATAATTAAGAAAAGGAAAAAAAAGGGAATATGAAAGCTCCTAAATGTAAGATCTACAGCTGAACTGAGGAAGCTGTTAAGGCAGTTAATTAACACTGCTACACTGCTCTACATTACTTTACATAGTAGCAATTGCTCTTCATCTTTTTGCAACTTACGATAAACATGAGAAGATAACCTTCTGAAACTGTAACTACCTTTCAACTGGGGCATTGAGGAAGTATGCAAGAAAGCCCATGGACTAAGATTATTAACCAGTTTCTCAGGATGCTGTTTGTTTCATTGGCACTTGTTGAAGGACAGAAGTAAAGTGTAAATTTTTGAACCAGCAGTACTTACCCAAGGAAGATTTAATAAATACTAAAATCTAAGGGATCACACTTAAAGAAGAAATAAAACCGTTGGAACATCTGGAATATAGTTGGAAAATAAATTAAACATACTATATCAGATTCTTGCTACCATTCTCATATTAAATAGAGACTAATTCTCTTACTATTAACCCAATAATTCTATTTTGTGGTAACCATTAGTGGAGAACATATTATTAACCATTTAAAGGAATTTATAGAAAAGGCACAAAGGAGTCTGAATCAGAATTGAAATTTAAACCCTTCCACTTCAAGAAAGCTTAAAAACAAAATTAAACTCCTCTCTCCTCAATTTTTTTTCTCTTTTTTCCTTTATCTTCTCTCTCAATTTTAATTAATTTTTGAAATTAAAAAGGAAACCTCGAGACCTTCGAAACTAAACATTCTTTCATTCTAAAGGGACTCTAGTGTTTGGTTGTTCTAATAGAACGATACAACAATTGGGAAGACTGGTATGCAATGTATATATGTAACAACCAATGTATATATGTAACAACCAACAATTGGAAAGACTTTACTGATTTATTAGCTCAATAGCACAAAGGAGAGGATCCAAAAATCATTTTTCACCCCCTCCCTTTTTTTTTTACTTTGATATTATCGATTTAAAATATTAAAAATATAGGAAGAGAATTGGACTTCCCCAACTGCAGTTTTTTTTTGGAGATAAACACCAGTGAGTCGGCTAACAGAAAGGAGACAATATATAAAAAACAACAAACAGCTATATTAAATTATATTAAAATGTCTTCAATAAA
>NW_024833587.1:0-138 GCF_019175285.1 Sceloporus undulatus
GAAATGTAGGCCGGGCGGAAAACGTAAACGTTGCATGAGATAGAGTTGCATGATGGGAATTGTAGGCCGCCCAAATAAGGAGAGCTAAATGATGGGAAATGTAGTCGCGTCATTCAGCTCTCCTTAGTCGGGCGACCG
>NW_024833587.1:148-1307 GCF_019175285.1 Sceloporus undulatus
ACATTTCCCATCATGCAGCTCTCCTTTGTAGCGTGGCCTAAAATTCCCATCATGCAGCTCTCCTTCGCTCGGCCTACAATTCCCATCATGCAGATCTCCCTACTCACGTGGCCTACATTTCCCATCATGCAGCTCTCCTTTGTAGCGTGGCCTAAAATTCCCATCACGCAGCTCTCCTTAGTTGGACGGCCAACAGTTCCCATCATGCAGCTCTCACTCATCGCGCGGCATACAATTCCCATCATGCAGCTCTCCTTCGCTCGGCCTACAATTCCCATCATGCAGCTCTCCTTCGCTCGGCCTACAATTCCCATCATGCAGATCTCCCTACTCACGTGGCCTACATTTCCCATCATGCAGCTCTCCTTAGTCAGGCAGCCTACAATTCCCATCATGCAGCTCTCCCTATTTGCGCGGCCTACATTTCCTATCATGCAGCTGGACTTAGTTGGGCAGCCTACATTTCCCATCATGCAGCTCTCCTTTGTCGCGCGGCCTACAATTCCCATCATGCAGCTCTCCTTTGTCGCGCGGCCGACAATTCCCATCATGCAGCTCTCCTTAGTCCAATGGCCGACAATTCCCATCATGCAGCTCTCCTTAGTCCGATGGCCGACAATTCCCATCATGTAGCTCTCCTTAGTCCGATGGCCGACAATTCCCATCATGCAGCTCTCCTTAGTCGCGCAGCCTACATTTCCCATCATGCAGCTCTCACTCATCGAGCGGCCTACAATTCCCATCATGCAGTCCTCCCTCGTCGCATGGCCTACAATTCCCATCATGCAGCCCTACCTAGTCACATGGTCCACATTTCCCATCATGCAGCTCTCTTACTTTGCTCGGCCAACACTTCCCATCATGCAGCTCTCACATGTCGCGCCGCCTACATTTCCTATCATGCAGCTCGACCTAGTTGAGTGGCCTACATTTCCAATTATGCAGCTCTCCTTCTTCGCTCGGCCTATACTTCCCATCATGCAGCTCTCCCTAGCAGCTCGGCCTACGATTCCCATCATGCAGCTCTGCTTCTTCGCTCGGCCTAAAATTCCCATCATGCAGCTCTCCTTAGGCGGGCGGCCTACATTTCCCATCATGCAGCTCTCCCTAGTCATGCGGCCTACAATTCCCATCATGCAGCTCTCACTCATCGCACGGC
>NW_024833588.1:0-1307 GCF_019175285.1 Sceloporus undulatus
GGCGGTCTGGAGGCTCCGTATTCAGCAGAATACACCTCCAAGACGTCTTCCCCTGCCCGTCTGTATCCCGCCTCTGAACAGCTTTGTTATTTTACCTTCCTTCTGTACACTTGCATGCATGCCTTGACTTTCACAAAGTAAAAATGAGACACAGAATCACAGAACTGTAGAGCCAGAGGATACTGCAGAACTCTCTACAGTTCTGCAACTCTATGCAGGGAACCACAGCTAAAGAATGCATGAGAGATGGCCCCTGAACATCTGTATTAAAAACTCCAGATGGAGGAGAATCTATGACCTTCCAAGGCAGTCCATTTTTCTCTCAAACAGCTCTTCTGTTTAGTCATAATCTTTCCTGTATTTTGAACTCATTGCTTCAGGTCTTACCCTCTGTACCAGCAAATTGTGAAGTCATCACATCTTGACTTTCCAACTCCTTCAGTGATTATCTACTCATTTTTTTGCTCCTTGGTAGATATAACCAAGCTTTCATCTCTACCTTCATGAATTCATCTTTGCTTGTAATGCTTGCTCGGTTGCAGTCCTTTTCCATTAGAAGGTGGGAACCATTCACAGCTGGTTTAATTTTAGAGGCCTTGAATGACATTGCACCAAGTTAACAGTTCCAAATGCACTGGATGTTTTAGAATAAAATGCATCAGAGTGACTGTCAGTGTTTTGATAGTGTTTACGACTGACAGAATCTCAATGGGCAATCTGTACTTTGTTGTTGTTTGTTGTTGCTTTTAGGCCCGCCCTGTTTGTTTGTTTATATCTCACCTCATAACCTGGCACCTCAGGGTAGTGTCAAGTAAAACTAATTAAATAGTTTAAAACAATTTAAAATGTAAAACACTAAAAAGAATGTAAATAAACAAAGAGTTTGATAATATTGGTCAGTATACTCTGGCCCCAGAGCTGCCCTGAATTACCTGTTACCTCTGCACTCCTGAGTGAAGCCAGACAGCTGTCTATACATGTGTCCACACTGTCACCTGGTACCACCACAATTGGCATGAGTACCCTCTGAGGTACCCAATGTCAGTCACATGGCTGTGTGCCTCGTTGTGATTTCAGGGGGTGCAATGTGTGTCAGCAGCTGTAATGGTGGGTGGCACAGCAAGACACGTATGGAAATAGCTGCTGGGCATCGCTCTGGAGTGCTCTGGGTCTTCTTGGAAAATTTGAAGCAAAAGGTAAGGCTTTTTAGTTAGGGGCAAGGATAGGGCAGATTTGGTGTGAAACTGGCCTCACATTCCAAAGATAGTCTGCGCTCAGGGCTTTGGTCCTGCATCGTGAAGACAGGG